>NC_092772.1:36749888-37049888 GCF_047496795.1 Chiloscyllium punctatum
GAAATGGACCAAATATGATGACATAAATTTACCCAACAAAACAATCAAGTTATGGATCTGATTTAAGTACTGCAAACTTTGAGTATTTAATTATTTCTGAAATACATCAAAAATCTGCATTCATTGTTTAAAGCAAATGCAAACCTGTGCAGAAAAGTTAAGATATTTTAAAAGCTGAAAATAAATATATTAGTAACCAGGTACTGGATTTCTGTATGACACAAGTCTTCTACTGAGATATAAAATTCACAAATTTAAATGAGTAACTTGGGATATCTTTACAAATAATTATCGACATACAACTGGAGACAATGTTGGGATTCACAAATTGAAAGTGACTGCTATGGATCGAATTGCAAGTAGATGAACAATCAAAATGTACCTAATGTTCTCTGATGCAAATTCATGAACTATTGTGGATGCATGCAACACTGGAAATGAATTCTGTCTCTGCAAGCTGCAAACGTAAAAAAAAGCTATCATCTGTCCTTTGTGTATTAGATTTGGACAATTTATATGAAAAACTCAAAAAGCAGGGTAAGCAGAACATTATACGTGTCTGTTTCGTTAAAAAAAAGATTAAATATTCTAAAAATTGTTACTTTCCTCATGAAATGTGCAACCTAGCGTTGAAGTATTCAAGTTTCCCACTGGCACCATAAATTTGAAGGAGGTCTATAAGATTGAAACGTATGTTGTGTTTGTTTCTTGGTAAAGTAATGTGATTAGAAATGTAGGAAAAAGTGAGGACTGCAGATGCTGGAGATCAGAGCTGAAAATATGTTGCTGGAAAATCGCAGCAGGTCAGGTGGATTCTCGGTAGCTGGGGAGTCGGTCGGTTTGTCGTAAATGTCTGTGTTTATTCGGTCGCCCGAGATAGAAATGGAGAGGTCTAGGAAGGGGAGGGAGGAGTCTGAGACGGTCCAGGTAAATTTGAGGTCGGGGTGGAAGGTGTTAGTAAAGTGGATGAACTGTTCAACGTCCTCATGGGAGCACGAGGCAGAGCTGATACAGTCATCGATGTAGCGGAGGGAAAGGTAGGGGGTGGTGCCAGTGTAGCTGCGGAAGATGGACTGTTCCACATGTCCTACGAAGAGGCAGGCATAGCTGGGGCCCATTCGCGTGCCCATGGCTACTCCTTTGGTTTGGAGGAAGTGGGAGGATTGGAAAGAGAAGTTGTTCAGAGTTCCTGGTGGCGACTGGAGGGGCGGGGCTCAAGGGTTCCTGGTGGCGATTAGAAATGTAGTCTTTCGAGTAATGTGGCTCACTAAACAACGCAGGTTATTTTCTCATCTATGCCGAATTTTAAGCAGCAACTGTAATTATCAAATTGTCATGCAAAAGTTATGTGCAGTTCGACATCTTTTTATGAAAGCTAATGTTTTGTCTTAATTTACTGATCAATATCTCCAGAGGTGTGCGGGCAAATTGAGCAATTTTGTTCTTCAGCTGGCACGTTCCTTTGACTTGTGATTGTCCTCCTCATGGAAACAAACTGCTGACATTTTCACTCAAGTGTTTTGAAGATGCTTCCTTACTTGACACATTATCTCTTCAAGGTTTTATCGATCTTGTGTGACAACAATGAAGTAGCTTATTTTTCTACTTTTGCCAATCATGTCACCTCAGAATTTGATGTGATGGTGCGGGCATTGGATGGAGGTGGACAAAATTATAAATCACCCAAAAGTCCGTTATAATCCAAAACAGTGTTGAGTGTATTGTGGTGAAAAAGCACAACAGACAGATTGCATTTGAGGTCCAGGATAATCAGCATTTCCTGCAAATGTCATTCATCAGGAATGAGGTTGCGAGTCATGGGGTTGGTGAGGTAAATGGAAAGGGATTGGAGCTGTGGACAATTAGCTTAGTGTGCGATAGGTAGATGCAGGTGTGGATAATGTTGATAGCTCAGAATGGAAAGTGAAATGATAGGTTTTCAAGAACATGGAAAGGTAGTACAGGTCATGACGAAGGAGCCATTTTGTAAGGTTGGAATTGAGAAAAAATGGAGAAGGGGAAATGAGGAAACTGGTAAAATTCACATTGTCACCATCGAGCTGGAGGTTGCCGATGCCTTGGATGAGGCGTTACCCCTCCAGGCATCAGGTGGTCATGTAGTAGTTATGGGTATGGTCCAAATAACCTGTTGAACTGTCACGTAGTGCTGTGTGATTTTCAACTTTGTCCACCTCGAAATTTATCGTTTTATTTTAGCTATGGCATAAGTGGTTGTTCAGGAAGAGATGATCTCACCTGAGTACTTAGACCAAAGTGCTTGATTGTTTTCTGGAGAATGAAAAGAAAATTCTCGTTTGATGCATGTCATACTTGTATTCAGCACGCGACTTCAGACTTAATATACGATTTCTGTTATTTTCCCGACTTTTTTGAATGTACCACTTCCTCCGTCGTTTGCATTGTATTTTTAATAAATAAATTCCGTTAATTGCTTTACTGAATGAAAATGATAGTTTGCGGTGTCCAAAGCTGAACCCCGTTGCAGAAAACGGTTTTTTGAAGATATCCCCATTTTGCACGGCTGTCGTTTTTTTGTTGTAAATGTTCTGCCTTTATTGCTTCTCTCAGTGAGATGACTCCAACGGGATCAGGAGTTGCTTCCTTGCTGAACCGTCTATAAATTAATTCTTAATGCATCTTCCCAGTCGACTCCAATTTTTCCTGATAGCTTCGATGTTTATGCTTAAAATGTTCATATTTCTCGCATCTCGCCTAGATTTACATCTTGCAAGGGGTTGTGATTTAAAGAATGTTTAAGTAACGACTAATTTCCCTAAGTGCGACTTATTTGTATAAAAGTTCATTTGTTATCTAATCCTTCTATCCTTGGTTGCTGACAGTGAATGGAGCATTGTTCCTTCAAATGTTTGTTTTTGCCCCCAAGGGTTTTAAGTTTGCCTTTACTCCAGAAAGTGAAGATGCCTATTTGCTCTTGTTTTCATCATTGAATCAGTTCTGTTACTAGAGACCATCAACGTGAAATCCAATTACTTTGGTGTACAACCTGCTACAATGACTCACTCGATCACTAGTGAACAAAAATCGATTTAGAATGTTGAAGTTTTCCAGCATATGACAGACTGCGTGACTAAAATGTAGACATTGTTTCTGACAGATTATTCTGACAGTCATCTGTCAGCTAATAGCACAAAAAATTTTGAATAACTCAGCCTTGACAGGATGTTCAAAATGAGTCACTATAGCTAATCGTCATGTTGAATATTTTGTTTCTATTATACAGCCATCATTCTCTTTCCACATCGTGATACCCAGTAGCTGTAAACTAGCAGTAGATAAAAAAAAACGTATTAAACAAAAATTAAACAACGTTCTCTTACTTACAAGACCACAAGCAACTGCACGAGAGTTTCAATTAAATGTTCACATTGAGGCAGAATTTCTGTGGTGGTCTGAAAATCAAAACAAAACAAACGTTTTCAAGACAGTGAGAATTTGAAATTGCATGTATGTTTGACATAATCCTAATTTGGTGTTAATTAGGTGCTCGTGATGAATGATAAAGTGAGATCTTAAAATTGGACCAATCAGAAACAATTACATCAACATAATGATAAAAGCATTACAATATCGAATAGATCTGCGATAGTGAGATTGCAATTTGTCTACAAATACTTTATTCACATAAGAACGCCACAGGCCTGCAATGCAATGTCATAGAGTGTGTTTCAGTAGATGAAGAAAACTTCTAAAAATTTAAGGCAATTGACATCATATACAATATGAACTAATTTTCACTTCACCATAAATAAAATTGAATAATATAACTGTACGTTCTAAATAATGCATTAAACTAACTCACCCAGACAGCTTAGAAAGCCATGCTCATGAATTCATCTCCTTACCAGAATATTGGCAGCCAATGGAAAAAAAAGTCAGAAATTCAGACGCAAAAGCATTATAGCTAATAATACAATGCACTTTTTTGTTTCTAGATCCATATTGTGACGACTAATATTTACTGCTTGAAGGGCATACTACAGCAGAAAAGGGTGGAATGCATCTGCATTAAAAAAAACACATTTCCACTATGGACGGTTGAAAAAAAGATTAATTAAACATCCTTAACTTAATGACCTCCCATGATAATATATCCTCTAACAAGTGTTTATTTTGAATTTTACAAGTTCTAGTTCAAACTGCTGATTTTTCAACAGTTTTCGAATTAATTGATACATTTCTTTTTTCAATAGAAGTACGGTTGCAACAACAAGCCAAAGGTACAGAATTTAAATGATTACCATCATAGTCAAGAGGCTATTTGCTACTGAGCAGGAATGCAATCCGTTTCATATTGGTCCATCTGGACACATAATTCCCATTGTGTGTAAACAGGCCATTCGACCCATCAAGTCCAGACTGATCCACTCAAGAGTATCACACACAGAAGCATTACACCTATCCTATGATTCTACATGTACCCCGCATAATGCATATAACCTATACATCACTGAACAATATGGATTGTTTAACATGGATAATTCACCTAACGTGCAGAGCTTTGAGTTGTAGGAGGAAACCAGAGCGTCTGGACAAAACCCAGGCAGACATTGGGGGAACATGCAAACTCAACTCAGACAGTTGCCTGAGGCTGGACTTGAGCCAGGTGGCCTCTCCCTGTGAGGCACCTGTGCTGAGAACTCAGCCACCGTGCTGATATGTGCACTGATAACACATACAAAACTAACTTTGAAATTAGTCTCCATTCCAGTGCGTTCAAATTTATTGAATTCAAATTGAAAGTATTTTTCAATCCAGTCTCAGTGTTCTTCTTCTTCTTCAGATCTCCAAGAATGTTTCAACAAGTCAAAAGAGATAGGTACGTCTGTGGTCTAACATTAATTCATATGATTTTACTTCTGTAGGTATGTTAACATTTCTTGAATATTACAATTCATGTCAAATTAGACATCAAGACTGACCAATCAAATGCTCACAACCAAATCCAATCTTCTGGATTTTTAAAAATGGGTATGCAAAAAAAAGTGCCATTTTTTGCAGTCGCATTTCATGGTAAGCACAATGATGCATGCTATTCTGATTCTTTTATCTGGGTATATCACTTTCATTTCAATCATTTTAAAGATAATATATGAAGCCTCATTTCATTAAATAAAACGAAGAACATTAAGAGGGCACAACTGTGAAACACAGGACGCAGTGAAAAATTACATATTCTGCCCCTATTTAGTAAAATGTCATCTCATTGTAACACAAATGCTCAAATTTCCAAAGAATATGATAAATCTGCAAGTTATTAAGTAGTTCAGCGTGGGATAATGAAAAAGTATTAAATGAAAAGCTGTGTGAGTTTCTCGGGTAAACTCGTGAAGGACGAGGTGTATCAGGTTATGTGTGGATAAGTATGTGGCAGGTTCGCCGGGGAGTCATTTTGTTGGTTGTTGATTCAGGGCTTAGTTAATTACAGTAATCCATGTTGTACGTTGGATGGCGAATGTACAACTTCAGATTGGTGAGAGAAGTATCTTGTAGTGGATGAAGATGACTTATCATCAGGACATCTCATGGATTCTCCGATTGTCTGCTGGTAATCATATTGTCTGGCGTGTTTCCTTTTTTGATTCTCCAAAATCGAGACCATACTGCTGTGATGTGATTGTAACTGTTTCGCAGATCAGAGAACGTAGACATGCGCAGTTGCATGGTTATCTCAATTGGGACAATGTAGCTTTCTGCTCACGGAGATCAGGAATTGTAAACTGATTCACAAGTGTTGTTGGCTAGATAACTTTTACCATCTTAGAAACCACTACAGACTGGAACCAGGCCAATTTCCCCAACAAGTGCACATCAAACCTCCAAAGATCATCCCATCCAGACCCATGCTACTATGCAAACACATTTCCCATGAAAAATGCACACAACCTGCTCATCCCTGTAAACTGCTCCAATTTAGCTTTGTTAGTTCACGTAAACTGCACATCTTTCGACTGAGGGAGGAACCTGGAGAACTCGGAGGAAACAAAGACAAACATGGAGACAATGGGCAAACTCTATCTACACAGTCGCTCGAGCCTGGAATCAAATCTGTGTCCCTGGCGCTGTGAGGCAGCATTGCTAACCGCTGAGCCACCGTGTTGTCCTTGAACCGCAAAGCCGCCCCCTTACTCACCGTGAAACCCCAGGATCAGAAGAGTGGTCTTATGTTCAATTATTGTTTGGATAATAGGGTGCTGGCTCAGGACAATATTAAGATTTATTTGAACAGAATACTTCCCTTTTCCTGAAGTACTGCTACCCATGAGGCCATTTGATATCCATTTTTGTCAAAGTGAACTGACTTTTAATCTTCCTCCTAGAACATGGTAGTAACAACTCACAACGCGACGAAGGCATGCTGAATGTCCTCATTGTACGTTTATGACATTATCTCCACACAACAAAAACTGGTCTCACTCTTCGGCTAATATATATTGTGGAGTGGTCTGTGTTTATGGAATACCTATTGGGAATTATGCTTTCTTCCTGTTGATGCCTTGATCATCTGACGAGACAGATTAAGTCCATCATTGATCCATGTTCTTGCTTTCGTTGAAAAAAACAAATATCTCATTTCGAAATGACACGAATGTGAATCTGTTAATCATACTCTTCTGAGCAATATGTGATTGCTTGATCGTCAAGATCAGAGCTATCAGAATCACCAAGAGCTTTATATTTTTAAAAATTCATTCTGGCACCAGGATATTAGTACTCATTAACAGTGCAACAACCCTTCTCAATTGCATTGTTGTTCTCAACGATCTAATATGTCATTTTCTCCATAAACAGAAAATCAACTAGCGAATAAAATGAAAGGTAAAAGGAACTTTCCACGCTATTTTGTAATCAGGCTGAATATTTCAAAATGTTATTCAGCGTATAGTATCGCTTCAGTATTGATTGAGTGTTAGTAAATGAATGAGAAACGTTCCAAATTAACATGGTGATGGAGTAACTGAAGAAGTAAACTTTCTAATTGAGTTTTAAATGTGTGTAATCGTCTTACTTTTCAGGTTCCTCAACACAGGCAGTAAAGCTACAACTGGGATTCTAACAATGTCTACAAAATCAATCTATAATCCGATTTTCTGAATGGGCAGTATGTCATATCCTCTTTTTTTTAAACTGGATTGCAGATGAAAAGACAGAATTATCTAAATATTATTCTCTTTGTTGACAACGATGTAGATGAAGACAAATGCTCTTCTTGCCGTCACCTTACATCTTATAAGATGATTTTATCCTCTGACACAATGATGCAGCACGCATGATAGTGGATGAGAAAATGCATGCAGAGAGAATAGCTTCAATCATTTGCATTAAAGGACTTTGTTGAGAACTAGATCAGTTTATCCGTAGTTGGGTTCTGATAGCACATGCTTGAAAGAGATGATAAAGCAGTGTGGAAACTTCAGAGCTAATGCTAATCATGCAAGTGAGAACTTTCCTTGCAACTTCGGGAAAATCAGTGTCAGGATGAATCCAGAAGGATAGTGGGAAATCGTCGGGAACAGCCAGAGTTGGGATGAGCTACAATTCAAGCATCACATATTGAGGACTCTTGGTTTAGTAAAGAGCAAGATCGTGAAATATTTTCTGAAATTCTATTTCCTTCCTCCAATTGAAGATGCTTTTTCAAATAAATTGCCAGTTGTTCAGGTGGTGTTTGAGGGAGGGAGAATTGTTTGCAAAATCATATAAAATAAGAGAAGACGAGTTCGACTCAAAAACAATCACTGCTGATCTTCTGGTATAAGTTGACACAGACAGCACTATATTAAATGTGCTTGGACGAAGATACACTATAATGGATATAAAGATACGTCTGTCAAACAGATATTTGAATGTGCAGATCTGGGTTCATAAATTTTGTGTGTTATGAGAGCATCAGCAATGTTTCTACGTAATGCACGAGTAACATGATAAACAAGAAACACAGTGAATGGAAACCAATGGTTGTGGAGCACATGTTTCATTAGGAGACTTTTGAAAAGGCAAATCCTAACAGTTTATCTGGGCAAAATCAGGCAAAATACATAATAAGTGGGAATATATGGTCATGGAGCTAAAGTTGGCTGAGGGAAACAGAGAGAAGAAATGCACATAGTTGCTGAGTTTCCAGTTATTCTCAAAAGACATAAAATAACCATATGAGGTAACCAAGTGAGACATGCCGACGCTTTCTCACTTATTAAAGAGAGAAATTCTGGGGATTTTGGAGTGAGAGACCACAGTGACTTACGTCAGTTAAGTGTGAAGAAAGACACGGCTGATACAAGACTTTGAATCAAAATGTGAAGTTATGATAATCAGTGCAAGACTTGGAGATGCCAGTGTTGAACTGATGTGGATAATGTCAGACGTGACATCATATTAGTTTCTCATCTAACAAGATACTTTAAAATCGAAAATGTTTGCAGAACTGCTTCTATGGCAGGTCACGTTAATTATAGATATGCGACATACCCGAGGGATGCTTTCACTGGTCGAGAAGTCCAGAAATTATAGAGGTAGTCATAGGTATCAACTTTTTTAAACTGAAATAAGGTAACCCCTTTTTTTAAGTCAACGTGTATTGAAACGATGGCGTTCAAAAAGAACTGGAATACGTGAAAATGCTTTAACTCAAAGAAAATCATTTGCTCTGGCTTCTTTCAAGAGATAAAGTGAAAGAGGGCCGTTGAGCTGAATACTTTAGAAACCTTGAGCAAACACCATCCGATTTTTTTTAAAGCTGCCTCAATAGCTGTGGTCAGCTTTTGCTGATCAGGACTTCCAGGTTGCATCAGAAGCTATTGGCGTTTGAACAGAATTGGGCTCCTCAGTGCATATATCCCGACTACTCGTCTTTCTCAATTTCTTTTGCCCCCTCCTGAATTGATTAAGTGCATGTGAGAACTGTGTCTGATTTTCTTTGTTTTTCTTTTTGCCAAGCAGTTCAGGCAATGGATATCACTAGTTTGCATTAGTTAACTTGTAAAAATTAATCCATCTATTATTTTGTGAAGTTTTCCAATAGATTTAAATTATTTTAAATTCCTCTTTCCTTTCTTTTGAAATTTAAGTATGAGGTTTAAGCAAATTGTATTTAACTTCAAGCAGCTTGACAAATCACATTGTATCTGGAACAGACACTTTATTTGCCAGCAATATAAGAAAAAAGGTAGAGACAAGGCTAAATTCTAGAAGTATTCTTATGGGATCTCGTGTGGTCCAAAATAAACCGAATACAGCAATGCTAGAAACCATGTATCAAAGTATGCCTAACCAGTGTCTTCCTTATATTATTGTAACTATAAAATCGGTGGCCCTGACGTTAATAATATAAATGAGAAACGTATCCAAAATCTCTGTGTAAGACGGACTTTCCTTTCACATAGTGTGAAGGTGGCATAATCATGTAAAGCTCCATGTAAGAAATGAACAAGCAGAACTCGAAAGCCACCTCGCTCTTTGAAACGTATTTTTCATCAGGAATGAGTGGATGTATTTTAATATATGCAAAGTTTCCAAATCAATGATATTTCAATACCTGATATCAAATTAATAGATAGAGAAACAATAGTCCAGACACGTTGTCATAAATGTTTGAAAGTAAACTTAGAACTCTCTGTGCAAGATGGTGACTAGTGGAAGTAATACAGAGAGAAACAGTTTTTCCTAAATACCTGGTGAATTGCATGGCCAGACAAATGTCTACAATGACAGCATGCAGGCTGAAGGAAAAATATGTTCAGATTTCAATCTTGCATGTAAAAGGATGATTCTCAGGAACTATAAAATAAAACACAAAATGTTCCATGTTTCCTGATCAGGGATAAGCGAGAGGACTTCATGATGTCTCTCGTAAATTATGATAAAACATGACTGAGCATACATTGCTAAAGTTTAATTAATATAATTTACTCGGTTTGACAAAAATTAACAACAAGAACATCCTTTCGTTGACAAAAAAAGTGATAGAAGAAGAAGAAGAAGAAGAAGAAGAAGAAGAAGAAGAAGAAGAAGAAGAAGAAGAAAAGGAGGAGGAGGAGAAGCAAAAGAAGAAGAAATCAAGAAAAAGATTTAGTTGATGGCGAAATGCACCAACAGTGGTAGCTGATTATTTTTCAAGTTGAAAAATGTCAGTGCTGCCTGTTCTTTTTTTCTCATATATGCAGAATATTTACATGTGGTTGGGAAACTTAGTTACAAAGCCTATTAGATAATGGATTCATAAATAAAGACAATTGTGACTTCTTAGTGAGATATATTACTGCATCATAAATGTTACACTGCACCAATATCCAACATGGACATTTTTTTTCTTTCCGACTCAAGTCAGTAAAATATATTAGAGCGTAAGGTAGAAAATCCAGAATAGATTGAACAAAATTCAACCGAGGCTCAAAGAAATTATATATGGCTTAAAATCAGACGCATTAGAGATGTACATTTGGTGCAGCGATCGTTTGATAGAGAACTAACAATCTTACATAAGCTACGATACGAATTGTATCGAATGGCAATTATATCTGACAACTGAGAATTTTGAGAACATTTTGGTCATTCGTTTTCAACAATGTCACTTGAAGAAACATGTTACGTACGATGTATTGCAGACAGAAATCATCAGTTATAGCAATTATAACAATTGGTCCTTTTTTAGAAGGAGGAGGAAAAAAATATGCTCAACTGCATGGATATGGTGTGAGGAAAATGTTTAAAGTTTTCTTTATTGAGTAGCAGCTTTCAGCATTGGCACAAATGCACTCCCCTTATTTTTTTTGCATGCCTTACAAACGTTCTCTCACACTGGTTGTATGTTTCATCTTTGGTACCTTTTTGCCACAGCTCATTCAAGTTCTTAATGCTAAGAAAATGAACATAAATGTATTTGCCACATTGAAAATGGAGCATTTATTTCCCAAACATAGAAATGAAAACACGTGATGGAGAACTGAAGAAAGCAGGTAAAATATAGGAAATAAATACTGTAGAAGTGGCATTCCTGAAACTATGCATGTTGTATAGATGCTGTGAAACATCTGTGCAATATCTACGGAGCCAGTAGATGCGCATCATTTCTAGTTTCCTTGAAAACTCTTGAATTTCGAAAAGGAAACCTTTATGCAAAATGTTCCTAATAAGGTTGAAATGATAACATGTTGTCTATTTGATTGTTATGGTCTGCAACTTACCAGGGAGAAATGAAAACAAAATAAGATTCTATTTAAACACTTTGAGCTGTTTAAAGGTAGCTAAAATTAGAGTAATGAGAGTTGTAGCAATTCAAATAACATAGGTCACTCAAGACACAGGATCTCATTTCACTTTTCATTAAATTAAACACATGCACCCAAACATCTCTGTAATTCTTTACTTAACTTCGTCCGTGTCGAGTCTTAGAGTATGTAAAAAGAAACAGACATTGAGAACGTTGCTTTCAACATGCAGAAAATATTTTTAAGCAAGATTTTGCCAATATCATCTATTGTTGTTAGTTCTGACCAATTGTTCAGCGATATATATTGATCATTACTGACAAAAGTAAACGTTAGTGTTGGGATTCAAAAGTCGGTATCAAATACTAAATGCCAAAAACTTTTGCTTTCAAAAGATGTAGGGTTTGTTTTATGATTTTTGGTAACATTGTCAACACGTCTGATGCTAATCGTCATCACACTAACAGAATGACATTTGACTCTATGTCTCATTTTAGTCTCCCTATGTGTGAGTCATGGCATCAAGCCTCACCCGCTCCAGAGTTTTGTGAGAACGTCTGTGAACACATCATTTCAAAACATCAAGAAAGAAGTCTCTGTGAAGAGACAGGGCAGCAAAATGCAAAATTTGCAATGTTGGGCATGATTCTTTATATATATATATATATATATATATATATATATATATATATATATATATATAAAGAATATGGTACAGTTGAAACACATGTGATATAATTATGAAATCTCCTTGTAGTTTTCTTTTCCCTTAATTTCCTACCCTAGTGTACATATCCATTGATATGACTAAAACAAAAATGAAAATGTTTGTTTTGGACTGAGTGCAATTTAAGAAGCATTTTTCAGGATAAGACTGTAAACTGCTGATATATGAAATTAAAATGTACACTTATGTTTTACAGAGGAAGATCTGGCTAATGCTATGATAGGTAAATTAATTTAATGAAGTGAATATTTGCTTGGTTACATTTAGATTTATGAATTGGCATTACTGCAGATGGTGTCTTGATATAATTCACAACTTCCCTACAATGCAGATTCACATTTTTTAATTGGTATAAATCGACTGGGAAAAAAAAGGTGATAATTTAATTTGGTCAGGTTATGATCCACAACCTCACTTCCATGAACGCATAAACATTCGATTTCGAATATTTATTTTATTCCACCAGCGATTGTTATTGAGCTGAAAGTTTATCTTTTGCGAATGCACCATTTTGTTTTTCTGTTCCTAGGAGCTAGTTTTAGTCTTTGCCGACATCTTTTCAGAAGTAATAATCAATCTATTGTGAATATGACTAGCAATGTAGAGACAGAAAGGGCACTGGTTGTAAGTTTGCTCGCTGACCTGGAAGTATTGTTTTCAGACGTTTCATTACTACATTAGATCACATCATCATTGAGACTACGGCAAATCGCTGCAGTTATATCCCACCTCCAATTTATGTGTTCAGGTTTCCTTGGGTTGGTATTGCTATTTCCTGTGTTAGTGATATCCTTTCTTATATTGGTGTTGACATTTCCTGTTGTTTTGCTAAACTTGTGGTAAATGGCGTCTTGATCAATGAGTTTGTTGTTGGCGTTCCAGTTGGAATGCCACGCTCCAAGGAATTCCAGCGCATACCCTTGGATGGATGTGCTCTCTCAGTCCATGTGGTCTCCTTCCTCATCTGTATGCATGTACATTAGTTATAGTGGGGCATGTCGTTGTGGTGCCAGTTGATGAGAAAGTGTGCTTTTAACGATATTTGTTAACAAATTTTTTAACGATAATTTGTCCTTTTAGGCCACTCTATTTACTGAACAAATATTTGCCACCTGTATGTATCTGCTTCAATTAGCATTTAGACAATGAAAGTTTGTTCTTAACTGTCAGAACAAAACTTCTTAAATATTTCAATAAAGGAAAAATAAGTCTCTAAATAAAGTATGGAAGACTAGTAAGATAGATATGTAGTCATTCAAAAAAAAGTCAAAAATAAGATCTGATGATTCATCTCATTATGTGTTGTATAAATTGACATGCTCCATAATGAATTTCAAACAGTTCAGGCATCTTCACAAAAATACTACTGCTGAAAAAGAATGGTTACACAAAATGAAAAACTGTGGTAATGTTAATAAATTATTGTTACAAAAAGCCAGATTCCTAACCATACCTTTCTTCGACAGTATTGTTTTCAGACGTTTCATTACCACATTAGATCACATCATCATTGAGACTACGGCAAATCGCTGCAGTTATATCCCACTTCCAATTTATGTGTTCAGGTTTCCTTTGGTTGGTATTGCTATTTCCTGTGTTAGTGATATCCTTTCTTATATTGGTGTTGACATTTCCTGTTGTTTTGCTAAACTTGTGGTAAATGGGGTCTTTATCAATGAGTTTGTTGTTGGCGTTCCAGTTGGAATGCCACGCTCCAAGGAATTCCAGCGCAGATCTCTCTTTGACATATCCTTGAATGGATGTGCTCTCTCAGTCCATGTGGTCTCCTTCCTCATCTGTATGCATGTACATTCGTTATAGTGGGGCATGTCGTTGTGGTGCCAGTTGATGAGAAAGTGTGATTTAAACGATAATTTGTCCTCTTAGGCCACTCTATTTACTGAACAAATATTTGCCACCTGTATGTATCTACATCAATTATTATTTAGACAATGAAAGTTTGTTCTTAACTGTCAGAACAAAACTTCTCAACCATTTCAATAAAGGAAAAATAAGTATCTGAATGAAGTATGGAAGACGAGTTAGATAGATATGTAGTCATTCAAAAAGAGTCAAAAATAAGACCTGATGATTCATCTCATTATGTGTTGTATAAAGTGACATGCTCTATAATGAACTTCAAACAGTTCAGGTATCTTCCCAAGCATACTACTACTGAAAATGAATGGTTACACACAATGAAAAACTGTGGTAATGTTAATAAATTATTGTTACATTTGCGCCAGATTCCGAACCATAACTTTCTTCGACAGTGAGATAATAGTTATTAAAGATCATAATCCTTTAAGGACTTAGAGTAATAGTTTCATACAGTCCATCAGCATGGAAAAAGTCGCTATCTCTCAAACTGCTTCACGCCGACAAAAGCGTCCATCTACGCGAACAAAATGTCCCTGCATTTGGCTGGTATCCTTCTAAATCTTTCCTATTCATGTATTTGTCCAAATGTCTTATTAAAAGTCTTTAATGTACCGGCCAGACCTCTTCACCTAACAGCCCATCTCATACACATATCACCTTTGTGTAAAAACTTTGTCACTCAGGTTCCCTTTTATTCTTTCCCATTTAACAGTAAATGTTCATAAATGGATGGATAATATCCATCATCAAAAAAACAGAATGAGCTAATCGGATTCTTTCAGGCACAGCTACTGGACGTGATCTGTGACAAGTGGCGAGGGAAACTACAAGAGGAAAAGTTATACTTGACGTGATTTAATCATTCTGCAACATACAAACGCATTTCTCCATGACAATAGCCTTGTGGAGAGGAGGTTCCGTCGTCATATTAACATTAACGTCTATTGTGTTATGTGGAAGAATCCACATGCTATGTGGGACAAACTTCCAAAAACGTAGCAAGTAAAGATTGAGTTAAATATCACACAACACCTGGTAGTAGTCCGACAAATTTGTTTGGAAGTGTTGGCTTTCACAGCGCAGGAGAAAGTGAGGACTGCAGATGCTGGAGATCAGAGCTGAAAATGTGTTGCTGGAAAGGCGCAGCAGGTCAGGCAGCATCCAAGGAGCAGGAGGATGGACGTTTCTGGCATGAGGCCGACGAAGGGCTCATGCCCGAAATGTCGATTCTCCTGCTCCTTGGATGCTGCCTGACCTGCTGCACTTTCACAGCGCAGGTCCTTCTTCAGGTAACTCGTGGGGCAGGAACATGAATAAAGAATTAAAAACAGACGATCGCAGTGTCATGCAAGTGAAACAATATATTGAACAAACCTGGATTGTTGTTAAGCCTTTCATCTTTTAGAATGGGTTGCAGGTTTTGTATATTACTTCGATATGCAAATCCCAGATCTATATTTCAGTCATGCTCTTGAGATAATATTATATTTTATAAAAGAATAGTGACATTTCAGCTCAGACAATGTATTAATACTGAGCAATGACGAGATGCTATGCGTGACCAAGAGCGGCAAAATTATTCTACAGCACAATTCTGTAACGTTATGGCCCGGTACATCCCCACAGTCAAAAATTAACATCAAGGCACGGGATCAACTCTGTTTCAATTGAGAGTGAAGGAGGCATGCCAGGAGCAGAAACAGGCATTCTTGAAGATTTCGTGTCAACCTGGTGAATCCAACAAACAGACTAATTCCATGTCAAACAGTCTAACCAGCAAAAGATACAAGGAGTTATGCGATGTCACAACCTTTGAACCCGATCTAAACTTTGCAGTCCTGCCACATCCAATCGTGAAATATAAACTAACTGTTATAGAACAGAACTGAATCCCTCTGTTATTAATGCAAGCAACCTGAAAAGCTCACCTCGCCTTGTAATCTGTTGAAATAGTAGGGACAGGCAACTCATAACTTACAGTATTAAAACAAAGTTATACATTAACACCAAAACTAAATATTAAACAACGATTCACATTTCTATAACCCCCTTCCAATTAATTGCTTACTACCTGCCTCCAACCCTATTACAAAAGGTCATTCCAGTAAGACAATTATTAAATTTACATCAACTTAATTTTAAAACCATACAGCTGCTGTCGTTTTCTGTGTTATCCTTCCTTCACGTTAAAATGCAATACGATCTGGACAATATATAGGCTTGGACTGACAAGTGGCAAAAGGCAATCGCGCTTAGGAATTGAACCATGTTAAGATCACTGAAATCCCCCACTCCCCTTATCCCGGGAGTTATCATTACCCAGAAAACCAATGTATTGCATCACATCAATCCAGGCACTCCCAAGAGCAGGTAGAAGTTCGGGATACTGTGGCGAATAAGTTACCTCAGACACCTCAAACCTTGTCAACTATCTAAAAGGCAGAAGTCGAGAGTCTAATTGAATACTCCATACTTACCTGTAGATTTGTATTCTGAACACACTTCAGAAACTTGAGAATGTACAAGACAAACAGTCCACTTGATTGGCACAGCATTCGCATGCACTCACTCCCTCCACCTCACCGCTCAGCAGCAGCAGTGTGTACTATCTACAAGATATACTGCAAAAATTCAGCGAAGATCCTCAGACAGTACCTTACGACCACTTCCATCTGGAAGGACAAGTTCCGCAGAAATATGGGAACACCATCACTTTCAAGATCTTCTCCAAGATGCTCACCATCCTGACTTGAAATAAACCAATATATTTTCACTGTCCCTTGGTCAACGTCTCGGAATTTCCTCCCAGATGGCATTGTGGTGAAACTTACAGTAGATGGGGGGCAGCTGTTAAAGAAGGCAGTTCACCACCATTTATCATGGGAAACTCGGGACAGACAATAAGGTACAGCCAGGTAACGGCCTTGTCTCTCAAATGAATAAAACGTATCGCAATAGATGTAAAGTCGATCTACGGAATAGCACTAGTAAACATCTTTTCATATAAAAGATTATTAAATAAAACTTACAAGATGAACGACATTGGTCTTACATTCTTCCAGAACTGAAAAACTTCAAGACAACTAATCCAGGTGAGCCGTTGGAAACGGAGAACTGTCGTTGCATTTGCTATAAAAGGTTTAATAGTTTAACATATAGAAAACATCTTTTAGTGTGCACACACAATCAGATGCACACGAATAATTAAATATACACGTCATTTGAAGATATATTTGCGGGACGTCAACTGGAAATTAATATTTTAATGTTATGCTCAAGTCACTATCTATTTACTGCACTGAACTTGTTAACACTGCCCAACATTTCTTTACTCATGATTTCTATATCTTACTGTCCCGATGTTGCACCTCCAGACTACTACCTTTTTTTATGTTTGTGCAATTCATTTCAATTTCAATCCTTGTTGGGGTGCTGATGTAACTTCACTGTAATCATAGGTTTCTTTTTCGTACCAGAAAAGTCCTATCGATATCACCACTTCACAATCTTTGTGTGAACAGTTGCACAATTAGAATAATGGTACTGATTCTATAATGCAATTATTGGTAGAGAAAAAGTAAAGTCTGTTCCAGTAATTTATCAGTATGGCATGACAACAATTTGTGGCAAACTATCAATTCGATAAACTTGCCCTCACTGAAAATGAGATCGTATAAACTGACGTTTTGAAAAAAAAGCAACTAAGTTGTTCAGGGCTCATGTTAAATTTTGGCTCGAGATTCAACGCCCAAGCATTGATTTGTAGATGTCTTAGATACAAGTGTTATTAAAATGAGGATCTGTTGGCATGATGAAGTGAAGCAAACTGTATGAGTTAAAGTGACAAGTCCACCTTGAGATGTAAAAATAACATTCTGAGTACCCCACAATCTTCATGACAAAGTATGTTTTTAAAAAATCCTTTATTATAAAAAGTAATCATTGTTCAAAATCAAATGCAATTTCTGAGTGCACAGGATTTTTTTCTTCCTGCTTTCATCATCCAATATATGGCAACTTCATTGACAACAAATAGTTGGCTTAAATGTGGACATGGCCTGCAAAAATGAGCGGATGACAAATTTCACAGAAGAACTATAGTCTGCTGTATGTCCCATTTACCACAGTGATAGCAGACATTGAATAAATTGATTTGACTGCTAAAACGCTCAAGAAACGACAGACTTGATGCAAAATTTAATATTGCAGAATCCTGTCAGGCTAGTAAATTATTGTGTGTCCATTAAAGTTCACATAATAAATGTTTTACAGTTTGTTGATTAAAAATGAACAGAATTAAACAAACATTACAGTTTAATTGTGCTGACATTTAAGTAGAAAAGAATTGAGGCCAATTGTTAATTCACTCAGAGATTTGTCATTTCCAAGAGGACATTGATGAATATAATAATCAACATCAAATAAGTTGTATCATTTAATTTGGAGTTGGTTGCACAACATAAATATACCAAGATACTAGAATTAATTTAAAGGACACAATACTTGTTTTAAAGAGAGCAGTTACGAAAATCATATTCCAGTATCGATATTTGTATCATTGCAATACAATAACTCAACCCCTGTCTTCATTATCCTAATTATTCGATGGATTTTGTGAGGCAAAATTCCTGATTAAAGTACCTAAGAGTGAGTTCACAAATGCAATTCAGGTTTCTGCAACGTGTCATTCGATGTGGGGAGAGGGTTCACAAGACTGTGAATACAACATTTATTGTGGGGTGTGCCATGCTATCGAAAAGAAGTATTATTATTCAAACTGTTGAGTGTTGTTTCTTTTTTATTGGAAGTTCGTACCAGCACAATTGCTTCAAAGACTATCTTGGTGAAGAAATGCCGAACATTTGTGTGGATGAAGCAATTTCAGAAGAAATTTTACGGACTGAAGTAACAATCCAGTGGTAGATACACTTCCTCATTTAAAGATGTTCTAGGTGACTATGTGAATGATGTGGCTGCCCGTGCAATATTCTTGAAAGGAGACGACGAGAAGATAGAAATGCTTGTTGTGCATTTTAAAAGAAATTTGAATAACCATAAACATGTATTCCGAAATAGAGAAGCTGTGCTCGAGCTTTGTGTTAACGTTGTAGCACTGAAATGGCTAGAGATGTGCCTGAGACAATTATATATCGTGATCAAAATGGCATAAAGTGTTTTGGGGAAATTTACCGATAAAACTACCAAGCTAGTTAGATGAAGCTAATCATTGCAATAATTGAATTTTAATACTATAACGTGGTATGTTGAGAGAATATAATGATGGTATGTTGTCATGAATTTGATGATGAAAGCCAAGGTCTTCAGTGGCTTGAAAGAAATGCGCTAAGATAGATTATAGAAATAAGTGTTCTTATTTCTTAAAGTTAAAGCAATAAAAGCACACTGAATGTGTGGGGTCAGGCTACCAGAGATCGAAAACATTATTCTTCTATTTTCAACAGAATTCGTTATGTTCTTGAAGCTGGGCTCAGCAGCTGCATTAATTGTCTCCCACATGCGTTCCCTCTGGGTTTTCTCCTGACTTTTTTTTCAGTCCTGCATTCTAGAATTCCCTGTGAGTCAGTCTGTTTTCTTTAGATTTCCTATTGTTTCCAGCAGTATGATTATGTTGAAACGGTCATTTTTCTTACTAACAAGATAATGTATTGTTCTGTTAAATTTTCCAAGAGAGTTAAGTTCTACAAATTTATTTTTTCCTTGTTGCATTTTAAATATAGTCTACTAATAATAGAATTTATGCATCAAATATTGGGTTTATACGAGTTGAATTGTATCCAGAAAGTAACGCCTTAAAAATTGGAATTAAAAATAGATAAAATTAGAATCTGGGCTATCTTTTATAATATCTACATTATACAGTGAAGGAGAATGCCTCATTTTTGAAAAAGCGAATATTTCTTTTCATTTTATGAACTTGCATGTATGGAGATGATAATTATTCTGATTCTGGAAAATAACCCGAAATTAAAAGACAACTGATTTGAGATGCGTCGAAACTGAATTTCCTATGACTTTTCTAAAATGCATTAAAATGGAATAGAAAAGAAATGTAGCTTTCTCAATTTGTGACAAAGCTCAAAACGTCAATTTATACTTGGATGGAGAAATGGTACTTGATTTGATTTGTTAAATTATTCGTTCACGGCTAAAGGCACATTTCTTTCTAATGTGCTCAATGCTTTCTATCCTCAGTTCAGGGAGAAAGCTCCGACGAACCTGTACCCCTTTCACCAAAACAAACTAAGATTGGCCTTCCTTAAAATCAACACAAAGAATGCAAAGAATGCTGATAGTATCCTCCGTCGATCAGACAGATCCTGTGCAGACAAACTGCCAGAGATAATAAAATATCTTCAAACTCACCCGGCAACAGCTGAAATCCATACCTTTTTCAAGAATACCACCATCATCCCAGTAACTAAACAAGCACATGCAACGTGTTATAATGACTACTGTCTGGCTGCACTAGCATCAAAAATCATGAAGTGCTTCGAGAGTTTAGACATTGCCAAATCAACTTCTGTCACCCAGACTGCCTCTGTCCGCGACAATATGCCAAACTACCTATCGGGTCCAAAATGGATGCTATAGCCCAGTTCCTGCACGCATTCCTAGAAACCTAGACAACAACTACTGCTCTGCTTTCAACACCACAAGAATTGTCTCAAAACACCAAGACCTTGATATCTGCAGCATACTCTACAACTGGATCCTCAGCTTTCTGACCCACAGACCATAAACAAAGAAGACTGGTAATTTCACTTCCTCCTCAAAATGCTCAAACACTGGAGTTCCAAAGGATGTGTCCTCAACTGACGCCCAGTACACTCCGGCTGCGTTGTCGATTTCTGAACAAACGACATCTAAAAGATCTCTGACGACACTGCTGCAGTAGGCTGGATATTTAAAAAAAAGGATTCAAAATACAAAAGTGAGATAGAGGACATGGTGTACTGGCGCAATTAAATCAACCTCTCTATTTCAACTAAGGCAAAACTAAAAGAACTCATCATTGATCCAGCAAATCAGGATAGAAACATACCCATTATACATCAATGGAACTCAGGTTCAGAGAGTATAAGGTTGCTCAGAGTGTCAATAACTGATAACCCGTCTTCAACTCCCCACATCGATACGACTGTCAGCAAGGCAAAAAAACGCTGCTTCTTCGTGAGGCACCTCAGGAGATCTGGCATATAGGAAGACCCTTAGCTATATCTACAAATGACACATTGAAGGCATATTGCCCAGTGCATAATGTGGTAGTTTGGCAACTGCTTTGCCCATAATAACCTGCAGAACATTGTCTACACGACTCAGGCCATGACGGAAGTCAAACTTCCATCTACACACTCCATTTAGAAGGCTAATTGCCACAGCAAAGCTGCCAGGAGCAAAAACACTATGCATCCCAGAAATGATTATATTACCTACAGTGTGGAAAACGGCCCTTTGGCCCAACAAGTCCACACCGACCCTCTGAAGAGTAACCCACTCAGACCCGTTTCGTTCTGACTAATGCACCTGACACCATGGGCAATTTACATGACCAATTCACCTGACCTGCACATGTTTGGCTTATGGGAGGAACCCAGAGCTCCTGGAGGAACCCCACGCAGATACGAGGAGAATGTGCAACCTCAATACAGACAGTCACGGAAGGCTAGAAATGAACCTGGCACCCTGGTGCTGTGAGGCAGCAGGGCTAACCATTGTGCTATCGTTCTGCCCAAAATGTAATGAGCTTCTGCAGTGTCTTTTATCAGGCAGAAAACACAAAAGTTCAAATACACACACCGGAAGAAAGGCTTCTTCTTATCTGGTATCAGAATCATGAATGGAAGCACTTGCTTCAAATCACGTTACACTTCCTAATGTTGATCTCGCAGAGTGCATGGACAATGTAATATAACTTGTATGCCTCTGTCTACACTTCAGACAACCTTTCACATATACACCTTTCCGTAACAAGATAAGCCTGCATTACCACAAACAAAGCCTTTCACTGTTCTTCAGCACATGTGGCAATCAATCAAGCAATGACCAATCAATAATGTCAGATCCTTACAGCCTAAGATTTATTTTTTTAATTGCCCAATGTTTAGCCTTCAGCATTGACCCAGATATTGCATTTGGTCTATGAATATCCTATGCATTACGAGCAGAACTGAAACACATTTTTCAATCATGACGACTCTTTCAAACCTCAGGAACAAACATGAGGACCAAATTAGGTAAGCTGTGTCAGCTAATTATATATTTCATTGTTATATATTTCAGAAAGGTGCGAAAAAATAAACAGTGCCTTCTTTTCATTAATTACTTGTGTTAATAGAACAGCGTAATAAAATCCAGCCTCTTTTATGACAAAGTGATTTCTCAGCCAAGAAATTTCTCTTATATCTCTTTGCCAAAATAGAAAGTCAGAATTGTTCAGTCTCTGCAGCATTTTCTTTTTTTAAAATTTCGTTCACTACATTTTGCTGCTAGGATCCCACCGATGCTGTGTTTACATTAGACTTCACTAAGTATAGTACTGAAAATCTATCTTAACTTTGAATTTAAAAGAGACTATTCCACACTGACTGCAATCATTCAGGCACGCAATAGACTATTTACATTTGTGTGACATCAATTCACTCACATGAAGTTAACACTGGAAATATCCCATGAGAACCATTGTGCTGTATCATAACTTGTATCGATCTCAAGGTGATTTCTGCACATGACTCATTAATTGTTATTCCACAAATTATTCAATCCAAAAGTAACGGCATGACAATCGAAGCAAAGATTTCTGAACTAATATATGACAATAAGATTTTTGTTCCTTTCAAACACAAGTGGAAATCAGTCATATATGAAGCCGACAGCATTAAAATGATATTCATCAAATTAATCACACTGCAAACTCTGCCCTGTGCTCGTGTCAGCATTTTCACAGTTAAGGCCAAGCACAACTTGACAGGTCCAGACAACTTACTAGGATTAAAATAAAAGCTGTTAAAGGTGAAAATTCTGGAAATAACATTTTGTGGATGTTGCCTACAGTGCAAGCTCGGATCTCAAGTGAGGAATGCTAAGCCGGCTGTCACAAGCATTAAATCCAAACTTGTTTGGGGAGAAGTTCTGTTTGTCAAAATTAAGCATCTTGATCAGCTTTTTTTTCCAACCTGGGTGTAATATAAAAATTGTAAGTGCACTCTTCGTTCTGCCCTGGGGAAAACTCGAAATGTTTTCCGACCTACAACTGCCATCCAACGAAATAAAACCTTCAGTGTTGTGTACACAAATGACCAGTGAAAAATGAAAATATAACAATGGCAAATTTCCCAAATATGTAAACCGAAAATGCATTGATTTACTTCACATGTTCTTCTTAAAATTAAACATGCATGCTAAATCCTCAGATAAAGAATAACTTCAAAATTCATCTAACAAAGCAAGGCAGATACTTAGATTTGAAATATAGCACATTCGTTTCCAGGTTAGATACTGTCTTCAATTATTTTCTGAAATTATGACTTCACGTAAAACGAAAGCTTCGTTCCCATGCAAAATGCAAAAGTGAAATGTGGAAATTTAAATACTGTAAATTACACAATAATTTTGTAATTGATGAGTTTTGCGGAAATAACATCATTGTGCATCGTAGTACTATTTTTGATGGTTAATGAAGGATATTCAAATTGTGATAATGTGCAATATATTTCTGGCTTATACAATTTGAATGGTAAACATCGGTTAAAAAACTGCTACATTTCAGTGGGACAAAGACATTGGAAAAAGGTTCTAAGATGAGGGCTTAACTCAAACAGAACATGAGCTATAAAACTATATTCATCTCAGTAAATCGACGGAAGGGATGGCCCAAATGAATCCATGGTATTAATTTCATTGACAAAAATGAACACTGCTCTGAAGCAAACTTGCCTTGCGTATATCCACGATCAGCGTGACACTCAAGACCCTATAATTTCAATTGATATTCATTAACATAATCTGCAAGTTAGGAAATGTATGTGATTTGATTTTTGTTTTCAAGATAAATGTGAATCACTTCTTAGAGACATCAGTAAGTACCATCACTGTATTTTGAACAAACATTCAACCTGTTCATGCATTACATCTATGAAATAAAATTACAAGAATTTTATTCCTGAATTAAAGCAATTAAATTAAAGTTTAAATTTGAATTTGCTTCTTTTCCTAGACGCTCAATGTGACATGATAATGAAAACGAAATGTTCACAATGTATTGAAACCATGCGCACTTCCATGTGGGAAAAAAAATATACGGCAGTTGATAGATGCAATTCAGTTTTTTATTTGCTGACTTTAAAGTCTCCGATGTTCACGTTCAGGTCTAAGATAACCAATGCAATGGGCCAGGCCGGAACGCCTCAAAATATTTCAAGGAGGCAGCCTAGACCTTAATATTTTATTATTTTAAATACAGATGTGAAGTGGATATTCGAGGTGTGATACATCTAGTCTAAGCACACGATTCTAAGAAAAACAACAGGATTTATTTAAACATTAGAGTTGAAGTACAAACAAAAACAACAGATTTTAAAATTAATTAACATTTGAAAACGCACCTGATTCAAAACCACAATATAACTCGAAAGCTGTTAGAATGCCTGTAACAATCGATAAACACATCCTGTAGCAAACTGTAAATTCAAATACAGTTTCTTACAGGCAGGACAGATTTCGAACAGATAAATCAGACAGGGAGCCGGCTTCTGTACCATTGATTCTTTTTTTTCCCATTGCAGTTTCTTGCCTACAATTAGCAGTTATTCTGCTTCAACTGAATGAAATTACAAAAACAATCCCTAAATTAGCAATCTGGCCACTTTCTGTCATTGTTATATCAGGTACTTTCCGAGAAATTTTGGCACATCTACGTTTAGGATCTCCCTCAAAACAACCCTCAGACAAAAAAGAAACTCAGTAAGGAGGCACCATCACCATATCAATGTCAATTTATTTGGTACAACGATGGTGTGACGATCATAAAGCTTTGAAAATTTTACCTCGTTTTACAATTGGTATGGTTTACAACGTCATTCCAAATATTCCTGCTGACATCTTCGCAGTTGAAGAGAAGTACCATTTTATTGCTATTTATCAATTAATTCATTTTCTACCACACATATTTTCCTGCAGTTGCAGATAATTTGAAACAGAAAGCAGGTAACAAAAGTCATATCTATGTGATGATTTTTTAAAAAGTCACACAATATGTTCCATCAATAGTGATATCTGTTACTTACATACGGTTTGAAATCACAACCATGACGTGGGGATTGCTGCCCACATCGCAAAATTTAACTGACTTTTTTTAAGCCAATGGAATTCAATTTTGCTAGATGTTGAAGGAAGCAACCTATTGTTTTCCATCTATTTCAATACGTTTATGCAAAACTTTACTTTTTATTTCGTTTACATTTGGATCACAAAATAATACAAACACTCACATGTGCATACACAGAAACAAAATAAATACACGCAGCAACAACATTCTTTTATTCAATCAACATAATTTCCACATCACTCCAGTAATATAAATCTTCTGTTCGGGATATGTCACAAATGTTTCCTTGAGACTCATTCATTCAAATATGGTTTCAAACGTTGAATCTGTTTTTCTCTCCGCAGATGCTCCTACATCTTCTGTGTTACTCTCACAATTCCTAACTTTTTCTTACAGATTTCTCCCATCCCTAATCATTCACTTTCTTTTTTTCGCTATGAACGATATATTAACTGAGCTGCAGTGAGGTGTGGTTTGATGCAACGCTTTAAGAATTCTCAGAACCGTTGCTCTCAACTTGCCGTTTTTCTTTATTTGATCTGAATCTATTTCAGTGTTGTAAATATGAGTTGTGGAAAATATGTCACAAATATAATCTAAGTTTCAA
This sequence comes from Chiloscyllium punctatum, assembly GCF_047496795.1. Taxonomy (NCBI): domain Eukaryota; kingdom Metazoa; phylum Chordata; class Chondrichthyes; order Orectolobiformes; family Hemiscylliidae; genus Chiloscyllium; species Chiloscyllium punctatum. The sequence continues at coordinate 36,775,694 of NC_092772.1, forward strand.
TACCTTACTGGACTTCTTTTCCATACAAGGACAACTTAGATTGTGTTTTCCTCGCAGCCAAAATGTATTTTAAAATGGCTTAACAACAGGATTGTCAATGCATGCCATGTGCATATAAGAGTACTGTCATTAATGAGTGAAGTTTATGAAATGAATCATCATGCTTACACATTAGTCATGATTATTTTGTCAACCACATGGGGCAAACAAATTATCAATCTGACAGCTTTTATTGAGGTTTCCACTTCAGATTTCTCTGCACATAATTTGTTTTGTATATTGATTGTTGTCTTCCCACAGTTTTGGCCCTGATGACTGATGAGAAACTGACCATAGTTTCAGCTCCTCAAGATGACAGAAGCAGAAATCCACTGATTGAATAACGATTTTGAGCACTTCCAATATCCTATCATCTTCTGCCTCGTTCAATGGTTGTAAATCAATATTGATCAGTGATTAACGATAATTGATTGTTTGGCCATGAACTCACTGTTGACATGGCAATCGGAAATTCGCTTTGCAAGTTGCGTTCCGAAACCACAGGAATGGATCAATTCATCCTATGTCAGAAGTGGCAGATAATAGTGATGACCGCCTTTCATAGGAAGAATATTATAAATGTTCTGGAATCAAATTCATGAATATAATACTTTCACAGTCATTCTGGGATGTCTCGCATCTTCAGATCATCAAACAGAACGAAAAATAAAGCCTGCAAAAATATGTGTCTTCAAATAACCATTCAGCGTGCAGGAATTCAGTGTACTTTGGATGACAGTTATAGAAAAGCGAATTCAGTCAATCCACAGGCACTTGCTGCTGTCGAAAATATTGATAAATATTGGGGGGGGGGGTGGTGTGGTAGGTGCAATATTGTTGTTAAAGACACATTTACTGATTTGTTCAGGAATCTTAGTTAAAGTCTACCACAGTAAGTTGTGGCGAATTAACTGTGAAGTTAATTGAAATCAATTTATCCTGCAAGCAATTAAAATACTGTGTTGATTTTGGATTTGATTCTTAGAAAATAAGCAACTGAAAGAAGCACTTCAGGACTCTGGTTAGAAATTCATATGTTCACTTTATTGCAGTTACGTTTGACTGGGTCAGCCTTCGACAAAATTGGCAAAAAACAACTGAGAAATTAAATGTGTAAAATACTCCAAAGCTTGATGATTTTCTATCCAATTAAAGACTATACTAATCTGCCTTCCTTCTTTCTGTCTTTCTTTCCTTCTTCCATTCTTTCTTTTTTCTTTCTATCATTTTTCTTCTTCCTTCCTTCCTTCCTTCCTTATTTCCTTCCTTCCTTCCTTCCTTCCTTCCTTCCTTCCTTCCTTCCTTCCTTTCTTTCTTTCTTTCTTTCTTTCTTTCTTTCTTTCTTACTTTCTTTCTTTCTTTCTTTCTTTCTTTCTTTCTTTCTTTCTTTCTTTCTTTCTTTCTTTCTTTCGTCCTTCCTTCCTTCCTTCCTTTCTTTCCTTCTTTTTCTTTAAGACTTTCTTTTTTCTTTCTTTCCTTGATTTATTTCTTCTTTGTTTCTTCCTATCTTTCCTTCTTTCGTTCTTTCTTAATAGCTTTCTTAATTGTTTCATTCCTCCTTTCCTTTCTTCCTTTCTTTATTGTCCCTGCTTTTGTTCTTTCTTCCTTTCTTCCTTTCTTTCTCTCTTCCTTATTTCTTTCCTTTCTTATTTCCTGCCTTCCTTGCTTTCTATCTCACATCCTTTCTTCTTTCCTTCATTCCTTTCTTACTTTCATTCATTCATTCATTCTATCTTCATACCTTTGTTAAGTGCTTCCTTCTTTCCATCTTCCTTTTATTCTTTGTTTCTTTCTTTGTTTTTCCTTCCATCCTTCTTTTCTTTCTTCCTTTCCTTCCTTAATAGCATCCTAACTTGTTTTCTTTCCCCAATCCTTTGTTTCTTTCTTCCTTCCTTTCTTTCTGTCTGTCTTTCGTTCTTTCCATATTTCTTTTTCTCTTTCTTTCTCACTTTGTCTCATGCTTTCTTTCATTCTTCTTTTCTTTCCTCTTTCCCTTCTTTCCTCCTTTTCTTTTATTTCATTTTTTTCCGTTTTTACCTCCTTCCTTTCTAATTTCTCAATTGGTTCTTTCCTTCCTCCCATTCTTCCTTTATTTGTTCTTCCTTCCATTCTACCTTTCATTTCCCCTAACTTCCTTCCTTCTTTCCATCCTTATTGCCTTCTATGATTGCTTTATTTCTCCCATTCTTTATTTCTCTTTCCTGCCCTTCCTTTCTGGTTTTCTTTCTAGCTTTCCTCCTTTGATTTTCGTTCATTCTTCGTTTCTTTCTTCCTTTATTTTTCCTTCCTTGATGCCTTTTTAATTGTTTCCCACCTTGTTTCGTTTCTTCCTTTCATTCTTTCGCCCTTCCTTTAAGCTTCCTTCTCTTCTTCCTTTCGTTCTCCCTACCTTCCTTAATAACTTTATTCCCTGCTTTCTATTTGCATCTTTTCTTTCTTTCTTTCTTTCTTTCTTTCTTTCTTTCTTTCTTTCTTTCTTTCTTTCTTTCTTTCTTTCTTTCTTTCTTACTTACTTTCTTTCTTTCTTACTTACTTTTTTTCCTTCTTTCTTTCTTTCTTTCTTTCTTTCTTATTTTCTTTTATTTATTTATTTCCTTCTTTTTTAATTTCTTCTTTGCTTCTTTCTTCCTTTCTTACATACTTCCTCTTTATCTTCTTAATTGGATCCTTCCTTCTTCCCTTTCTTCATTTCTTTCTTTATCTTTTCCTTTGTTCTTCGTTCCACTGTTCCTTTCTTTCTCCCTTTCTTCCTAATTTCCTTCTTTCCTCGTTTTCTCTATTCCTTCCTTCTTTTCTTTATTTCTTGCTTTATTTATTTATTTATTTTCTTTGTATCTGTCTTTTTGCTGGTTTTTCACTTTTCTTTTGTTCCTTTTTTTTTCTATTTTCTGTCTGTTTTTCCTCTTTCTTGTCTTTCTTTCTCTCATATTTCCTTTCTACCTTTGTTTCTTTCTCACATGCTTTACTTCTCTTGTCCTTCCTTCCTTTCTTCCGTCCTCAATTTCTTTCTTTCTTTCTTTTTTCTTTCTTTCCTTCTTTAAAACATTCTTTCTGTCTTTAAAACATTCTTTCTTTCTATCTTTAAACATTTCTTAACTTCTTCCTAAATTCTTTCCTTTCTTCCTTTCATTCTTTATCCTTTCCATTGTTTTTCATTCCTTTCGTCCTTTCTTTCTCCCTTTCTTCCTTCTTCCCTTCTTTCCTCGTTTTCTCTCTTCCTTCTGTCTTTCTTTCATTATTTCTTGTTTTCGTTCATTCTTTATTTGTTTCTTTTTATCTTTCTATCTGTCTTTTCAGTCTTGCTGGTTTTTCTCTTTTTTCTTTCATTACTTGCGTCTACCATTCTGTCTGTTTTCATCTTCTTTCTTTTCTTTCTTTCTTTCTTCCTTTCTTCCATTTTCTTTCTGTTTCCCTCATCGTTTATGCATCAACTCTGCATTGGTATGCACATTTATATGTCAGTACTACTATCTGTCTTCTTCAATCATTAGTATGCTTCGTCCTTCATTCCAGTCTTGAAGAAGTTTAAATTTGTGACGACCATTCATTTAGGAAACAGTCTTCGTCACGAAAATTATTTGAAGCTCTCCTATAGTTGTCTGAATATTATCAACACAATGGGAACGTGAATTGATATTTTTACATTTCTCTTAATTTTTATTTTGCTTTGGATGTTTTACAGCTTCTTTCTTTTACTCAATCAAAAGTTCTACCAAATACCTAGTTTTTCGTTTTAATCCTGCCACACAGGCTCATGTCAAAATAAAAATCAGTTATCCTTTTATTTTTCTTTGTGTTTCATTGTCACAAACTGGAAGTATATGTTGTTTCAGAGGACAACTTTAAGGCACAAATGCCAGGTAATTAAATTGATTAGTTATCTTATAGATTAGAAGTGAAACTTGGAAGCAAACATGAATAATGCTATTTTCATCTCATACTACCGCTTGGCTATACCATGACTGCATATCATTATTGTTAATGAGCTAGCTAAAAGATTTTGTTGTGGAAACAGCTGAATTTGACATGTGACTGTGATTATAAGAGCTGGAAACAACGTAAAATCGTGCCTACTTTTAAAGCTATTATTCATTTATTGTGCTATATCTGCAAAGATGTTCGACTTTTTTTTCATTCTGGTTATTTTGATCGCTGTTGCGATTGATTAGATTACATTGCGTACAGTGTGCAAACAGTCCAGAGCGCACCTCTGAACAATAACCCACCAAGAACCATTTCCCACTGACTAATGCAACTCATACTATGTTCAATATACCGTGGTCAACTCACCTGAACGACACATCTTTGGATGGTGGGAGGAAAGCAGAGCACTCGGAGGAAAACCATGCAGACCTCCGCAGGGGAGAGTGTGCAACCTCCACACGGACAGATGCCCAACCTGGAATCGAACTTGGGTCCCAAGTGCCGTGAGACAGCAATGCTCCCCACTGAGCCAGCAGGCCGCACTGTTGTCAGCATTTTGCCTTTAATTGGTCATGTGTGAACATAATGTCAATTCTGTCTGTCCCTCATGAATCCAAACATATCCATGTAATGGAGATAAAAATAATACTTCTGGAAAGCTTTGGTTAAGCCTTAACCAGTTTCAATAGGGATTCAATCGCTTTAAATCTGAAGCCCATGACCTCCAATGTTTGATCATAAATTATCTCCTTTTCGAGAGAAAAAGACATATTAGATTCTAAATTAGATTCCAGTTGGCGTTGAGGAATCCTAGAGTTATGTAATGGTCATTCCGGTTGTTCTTTATGTTTTATTTTTATGTATTGCAAAATAAATACTCAATACTGTCATGTTATAAGGTGCATTGCTAAGCACCAGTAATCGGACTAGACAAATTGTTGACAATGCGAGTACAAAGTGCAAGGACCTGATCGTTGACCTGCACACTCTCAAAATGTGAGTAATCTTTACACAGCATAACAGAGAAAGGTGAAGGCTTCACCCCTTCGAAACTGCCAGCACAGAACAATGCGCTTCATTACCACCTTTTAAATGAATTTTCGCAACACGTGATCCGTTAGCTGTGTGGCTGCGGCAATGTGGATTAAAGAAAATATCACAGTTTCTTTTCTTGTCCGCTGAAATTACCGTCATGGTCCCACATTTTTAAACTTGCTCTTCCTCTGCAACAAGGAGACACTCAGGTTAAACTGATCAACACACCACCACCCATAACTGATAGAAGGAGAATTGGCCGATCGGGTGAGATCCATCCTTTTTTCGTATGATATATTTGAGAAAACCATTTTCTTGCCTCAGCCTATGCATATTTATTGCCTGTACTAACCAAAAACCCGATCAGTCTGTGTCTCAAATGCAGTCAACTTGGCCTCCAATTGCTTCTTGGCATTGAGGTCTCCAGATTCTCAGCACGTTGGCTGAAAAATGTCCGCCTCATCCCAATTCTTATGGTGAACCTTCATCCTGGGGTTGTTGCCTTGGGCATAATCTCTCTGCACTCACTCTATCGAGGCATCTCCCTATTTTATAAATTTTAACGAGCTCACTACTCATCCTATTAAAGTACATAGATTACTGACACATAGTCCTCAATTGTTCCTGACAGGAAAAGCCCTTCATCACCGGGAGCATTGTGGAAATCTCACATGGAACGGTTCCAAGAGCAAAATAATTTTTCTTTAAATTTGAGTAGCAAATATGCGTACAACATCTGAAACGTCATTCGACCTGAAACGTTTAGAGCACCAGCAGCACATACTTTTCATTTCTTATCGATCCCCATCAAAATGAATGCTGGCAGTGCATTTGCCATCCTAATGAACGTCTCCATCTAAATGCTAAGCAAAGGCAATCCTGACGTACGATATCTAAGTCCTTCTGTACTTCGGATTTGTGAAACTAGATTACAACTCCATTATTCTGTCTAAAATGTATGAGCTCACACTTTCCAATGTTGCATTTAGGCCCCACGTCTTTTCTCACTGTCATCACCCACCCAAATATATCTGCAGCCTCCATGCCACGTCAACACTTTCTGTCTTTCCACCTATATTTATGTCATCTGCAAAATCAGCAACAATGTACATTTGCCATCCTCCTGAATATGGAATGTCGTCCATTTCCTCATCAAGATATCACTTTAAGATAGTAACATTCTGAAAAAAACATTAATATTTCTTTTCTTTGTACATTTCTTGATACAATTGCTGTACAATTTGATCTTTCTGTCGTAACTCAGTAAAATTCTCCAAAGTAAAGATATCTAATTTGTTCTCCACCTATTCTTTCATTATTCCTTAATTGTTTGAACAAACACATTTATGAATAATTGTACTTCAATTCCCTTATCTAAACTGGTTGAATTCTTCCCTTCCTTCCCTGTGTGGCTTTTTGGCAGTATGATCAGACCCTCAGCACAAAGCACAGATATATATGAGTTGCTTGATTTTCCACTGTCTTTACTTGGTCACAATACTCCAAGTGCGATCATACCAGAGTTTTGTGCAGATGCAATTTGACCTCTTTTTCCTCTGTTTTTATTTGCAATACAAACCATTTCTTTTCCTTCTCATATTCAGGTTGTTACGTTTGAAATGAAATTTACCCATTTCCAAAGATCTCAATTTCATTTCCAGATATTTCAAACATTGCACATTTATCACAGTTATCCCTGTCTCCTTACAGACCCAGTGAAGGCAAAGGCCAGCTTGCTCATCAATTCCACATGCTTTCCTTGCTGACGTCTTGTTAAGATTGCACCCCTCAAAGACTCTTATTGTCCGAAACAGCCAATCATATACAAGGCACCACCTCCCTAAACCAAATAATTTCAAAACTTGAACAAAAGACACTAACACCTACGAGTCGCTGCTTTTGAGTTCAACAAGCCTGACTCCAACTGGGAATTATAGCTTTCGATATTGAGAAGAGCCCTCAATTTGTTATGGACCACAATAGAATCCTCAAAATATATCACGAATGAACTAGAGAATATATCTTTGTTTGCTTATTTAAAAAGTAGATACGAAGTGTCAGGTAATAGTTGCAATGTGACTGGTCAAACTACTGCACATTTAAAAAATGAAGTTTAATTCAACACCATATTTAAAATATGAACAGAAACATTAGGCGTTATAAGTAACTTAAGCATTGGAAACGTTAATAGTATGATACATATATTCCCTAATTATAATTAACTGTTCTAATACAAAAACATACCATAAACACTCCTTGGCAAAAAGGCAAATTCAGACAGATTCTGACATCCAGATCTCAAATCCAGGAGGAAAAAAAAAATATAAGAAATTTCAGACCAAGTAAAAGCAAGGAAACTTACACTAAATCTCCCCAACATGTTTGAGATCTCAATGGCTTCTGATTAATACTCGGCCTCAAAACGAAATGAAAACATGAAGCCTGGCCTGCGAGTTGGTCACACCAAGAATGTTTGCATGTTCAAAAGATTGAAAATATACAAAGGCTCACAAATGGATAATTTGTTTAGTGTGACCACATTAAAGAGGTAAATGATATCCCCAGTCGACGATAATGAATGCACAGCCTGGTCACGGTTGGTAAATAAGATCTCTTCAAATTATTTGACTGTGCGTGTAAAGTACACTCATCTGTTCCAGGTGGAGGAGGTAAAGAAGTTAAGACTTTAAGAGATAGACTAAAAAATAAACTTTTGATAGTGGATGATGACGAGATGTGTACTTTTGAAGAAGCATACAAGAAAAGACAGTAATATATGAAATTCATTGAAAGAAGATTCATGTTACTTTGTATAAAGTGCGTTTGGTTAATCTGATGAAAAGTGGTAACGTGATGGACTGCAAAATAGAGACGTTTTCAGCGATCCAAATGCGGTTTATCCTTGGTAATTAATCAGTTGAATCACAGGTGGGAATAATCTCAACTGTGTTTTTGAATCAAATGGAATATCGGGCAACTGAAGTATTTCAGAAAGTACATCAGGAGATTTTACTGCCGTGCTGGTGGCCGGGCTGCAACACCACAGGTTTAATCAAAAGAGAAAATTAGCAATAAACATAGATAATTCAGAGTTCAATTCGGTATTTTCATTGTACGACGGAACGACAGAAAGACGAGGTTGAATTTTGCTGGAAATGTCACACGTGTCAGGTGACATGAAGACCTCAGGCAGTGATAAATCCAGCAGCACTAATATCTCAGCACATATTTGTGGAAGCGAATGAATTGATGGCATGCGCTTCTGACTAATACCAAATTTGAGAATGAGAATTTGCTAAACATAATGCGTGTGCTTATTAACCCTTACGTTACAAAATACAGTCTTTAACACCCAATTCTGTATTTGTGGAACCTTCTACAAGACTGGCAACTGATTTCATAGGAAACCCGTGCCTAATTGTAAAGCATGAATCATATTTGTTGACAATAATGGACGTATTTATTAGATTTACATCGACCATTTCAATACACCTCATCACAACTAAGAGGATTGTAAAAGGTTTCTAAATGTTTTCATTGGACACGGATTACCAATGGAGATACAATATGTTCATAAAACAAACTTCACTTTAATTCAAGAAAATTATGCACATATTTGGAATAAAACAGTTCAAATCAACTGCTTACCATTCGGATTCACAAGGAGTAATAGAAAGGTAACAACAGACGAAAAGATAATTGAAGTTTTGATTTCATTTGAGATGCCCCAAATGAATCTATCAAATACCGTCTATTTGAATTGTTTTGTTTTGGACATGAAGTGAGAGGATCACTAAAATTAATTCAGTACAAGTTAGTGAGTCAGAATTCAGAGACCACATATTTGGACCACGTGTCAAATTGGGTCACGATTAATACAGTGGCTGGCTTGTCCAGACAGTAAATAAAAATATCACAACATGCAATGAAACAGGAAGTAGACAAGAAATGAAAAAAAGGGAGTTTTTTTTAACTGATCATCGTTTTTATTGTTAGTTCCAGTCACAAGTAATACTTTAAAACCAAGGTTTCATGAACCTTATGAATTTGTAGGAGGATTGAATGAGGTGAAGTTTTTGATAAGGACTCCGCCCAGAAGAAATCACATGGAGTGTGTCATGTGAATGAGCTCAATACGTATTGTGATGGGGAAGGAAAGCAAAAGGAGGATGTGTCACTGATATCAACACAGAACGAAAAACCAAGTTCAGAGGATTCTGAATTGGGCGTTCCTCAAATTAAGTTGCATAACAAGGAAGTTGTCAAAAATTGGGATAAAATATTGAGTTACCATCCAGAGCAAAATCGAAATGACCTGCAAAAGTTGGAGGGAGATTATGAGGAAATAAACTTGGAATTACCAATCTAATTATGCATGCTCTGGATATTGAAAATGCTGTTCCAATGAAGCAAATCCATGGAAACGTATGCTTCTAATGTTGGCACAGGTTCAAAATGGTTGGAAAACATGTTCCACAGTGATATAATGAAAGTGAGTTGCAGTGACTGGAGCTCATTTATTGTAATGGTGACAAAGGCAGATGTTTATAAATTGGTTAAGTGTGAACGGTTGCAATGTCACTGCTGTCACATGTATGGTTCATATCCCATCAATCATTTCGAAAATGGTATTGATGAGGAGGGTTATTCAGAGTTATTCGGAAGGTAGGGCAGGTATACTTATCGGAAAAACCAAAGGCAATTTCAGCTTTCGTTTTGCTGAATGGACTATATGTTTTTAAAGGCATGCCAATTGGTATGAAAAACGCGACAGCCACGTTTTCTGACGAACCAATTAAGTCATTTCTGGATTAATAATTTCTGTAGATTGCAGTGATATTTTGCAGATTTTCAGTCACATTTGGAAGGAACATTTGCAGTATTTATCAAAATTATTTGATCGAAATTGTTATGGACTAGGCCACACTACTCAAAGTAAACAGGCAGCCAAGACCATAATTTTGCAATTTGTTTCGGTAATTACAGTGAGAATTATCTGGTGTAAATTTGCGAGGTTGACTACTAGAGATTAAAACAGACAAACATTTATTCTGAGCAGTGAATATGATCGACTCAGATACATTGCTTTTAATATAAACACTGAAATATTGTAAGGCCAACACGAAGCTTGAAGTCTCTTTCCCCACTGTTGAATATTTCTTTTGATGAAACTTCAACTTACTGAAAAACAACATGGAAAAGGTCTTTCTATACCTTCGTCACCCTGCTGCAGGAGCAAAACACCGACACCCACTCTACTTACATCGATAGCTACCTTAAAAGGCTTCGTGGAACCAGTGTGGCTATTACTGTGGCAGTGGTTAACACAGTTTTTAGTCTGTCAAGTGCCTTTTGAAAGTCTGCTGTCCACTGAAACTTATTGCCCATTTTAAAACTTTTCGGTGAGAATAGCAGTCCCACTGCTAAAGTTTGGCACAAAGTTTCTGTAAAATCCACTCAACCCCAGGAATTTTAGTACTTTTATTCATCGACGGTGTGGGAAAATCCACAATTATGTGTGTTTTCGTAAACAGTGAGGCCTTTTGTCCATGTACAATAACGTGGCCAGGAAGGTGACTTGGAGTTTGGCAAAATCGCTTTTGGCTAAGTTTTCCAACAAGCCTGCCTTCCGAAATCGATCGAACAAGTTTGATAAATGCTGGAAATGTTCCTTCTATGAGTGGCTAAAAATCACAAAGTCATCAATGTACACCACACAGTTGGGTAATCTGGCAAAGACCTTACTAGTCAGTCTCAGAAATGTGGCTGGAGCATTTTTCATACCAAATGGCATGGCATTGAAATGATAGAGTCCATTTGGCGATATGGAAGCTGAAATTGTCTGACAGAAGAACTTACCAGTAACCGCTGAGAAAGTCCAACTTCGAAATGTAAGTTGCTTGTCAAACGTTTTCAACACAGTCCTACGACAGTGGAATTGGAAATGCATTAGTCTTTTGTAATGGTGTTGACTTTGTGGTAGCCCACACATAACTGTTGGTTATCATTTGGCTTTAGCACCATGTCTGTGGGTGAGCGGCAATCTCAGTTACACCCTTCGATTTGCCATCTCGGAGCAAGCAGTCTATCTCCTTCTGAATCTGTATCAACTTTAGAGGGTTATGAAGATAAGTATTTTGCTTACTCGGATCAGTATCTCTTTTATCTACATCATGCAGAATTAGGTTAGCACTTCATAGTTTATTTCCCCATGTCTCTCCGTGTGTTGTAATAACTCTTTCATGTCATTTCGATATGCTTATGGAAGGTAACAAAAATAATTTATTCGAATTTTTGGCAACATTCTCATATTCAAATTTCATTTGAAGAATGTCCAATTCAGAATCCTCTGAACTTGGTAATTCCTTCTGTGCTTTAATCATTAACATCTTCTCTTGCTTTCCTTCCATATCAAAATACTTTTTGAGCATATTCACATGACACACTTTGTGGGGTTTCTTCCTGTATGAAGTCTTTACCAAGTAGTTCACCTTACTTAATTCCTCTCGATTTGTCAGAGTCCACTAAAACGGCCTTTTACAGATTCACCTGTTACTGGAAACCTATTACTAATTGCAATATCACAATCTGTGATTTAGTATCTGCTTCTTGTTTCATTGTATGTTCTGATTGTTTTAAATGTTGTCTAACCAACTCTCCTGCTATGCTTAATTGTTTTCTAAAATTTGATACATAATGCAAATGGGAGGTCTCTAAATTCTGACGTATTAATTTCTCCTTAATCAATTTAACGTTCTTATTACTTCATACACAAAAAAATGAATTCAAATGGACGGAATTTTGTCGATTCATTTGTGCTTCTCTGATCGCAAAGCATACAAACAGAGCTCCCATATTACAATGATTTAGATAATCCTATCCATAAACTCTCAACATGGTCTTTAATGTTTGATGTCATCTCTCCAGTGTCCACTGCTGTTCTGGATGGTATACAGTGGAGTTAAATTAATTTATTCCCAAATTATCCATAATCTCCTGAAATAGGTAGGTTTGAAATTTGATCATTGACCTGACTGGATCTATATTGGCAGTCTTAGTTTTTTAAAAAAGTAGTTCTTCTACAACTCTTAATTTATGATGCTGCGTAATGGGATTGCCTCAGGTAATGTTGACACATCCATTATTGTGAATAAGTACTTATTCTCACTTTTTGTTTGAGCTACGGGACATCTGCAATCAATGAAGACTCCTGTGAAAGGTTCATAAAATGCTTTATAGGTATTAATGGTGCAGATTATATTACTACCCGTGGTTTTCCGATTAGCTGACATAAATGACACATCTGGCAAAATTCAACTGCATCCTTGCGTAGAGTAAGCAATTAAAAATGTCTTTGTGTTTTCCTCACCCATATATGACCTGCAAATGGTCGATCATGCGCCACTCGCAGCACTTCAATTCTATACCCGTCTGACAAAACAATTTGATGAACCTCTGTCCATTTCTTTCCTGCTTGTATATGTCATAGTTCAAATTTCCTCATTCAGGCATCATTTGCGAAGTAACAAACATGAATGCATTCACTTTCCTTCATTGTAAATGCCTTTTAATCTAACTGACTGCTTCTCATCTTTCTGCTGTAATTGAATCAGCTTCGCAGAGCTAAAGATACTTGCACATTTATCTATTTGCTCATTCGTGTTCCACTTACCTGTTCGATTACAGTTTCTGATAAAGCTACGTCAGCTTCATTATTTCTGCCTTTTTATCCCTTCTGCTTCAGCTTTTACGTCGGTGATCTTGCGATGACGCAATCAGGGAAAACCCCTGCGGAAACATTTTCTATGTCTTCAGTTTCCTGTGTCTCCATTGCCCTTTCAACTAGAGTAAGCAATAAGCCAACCGGTGAATCAGTTATATCATTTGCAATGAAATATTGCATTCCTGGAGCTTTGAATTTTTCCAGTACTTCTACCAGAAATTCTCCACTCTCCTCTGGACTGTCTAGCCTCAATTTAAAATTTTTGAACGTTTTTGTTTCACCATTAATTCCTGCTGCCAGTATCTTTTCTGGCCATAGTCCCGCAGGATTACACATCTCCGCATCCTTCAGTATTAAGTACTGAGAGGTTCCTCTGTCTCTTCATACTTTAACCTCCTTACTTACTGCTCCTGGCCTATAAGAATAAACTTTACCCTTGCATGTATACTTTTGGAGCAGATCTATCACTTTCTCTTTAATTACCATCGCCGACATTCCGAAGCAGTTCTCCAACGTCCCGTGTGCTATTTGTTCCGAGTACAACAAAACTTCCAGAGTTGTCTGGTTTCGTACATCTGGCTTTCTCTGAGCCCAAAAAAACAGCGATTTCGTGTGGTCCACTTTACGACAATGAAAACACCAGAACCTTTTAAAATTCTTTGTCTGCATCAAGGGTCTCCTTTTTTTACCCTGTGGAAAGTTAGACTTATGATCGTTACCGAGATCAACTTTCCCTTTCCCCATGAGAATTTCTCGTTGCAAGAATTTCTATAGCTCATGGACAGAATTTCATTCTGGATTCAAAACTGAGTTTTACGGACCGGCTCATAATCATCAGCCACTTCAGCTGCTAAACTTGTTGCTTTAACTCTCCTCTCATCTGCATGATTTCACACTGCTTCGGGCATTGAATTTTTGAATTCCTCCAAAATACTTATCTCTCCATGGGCTTCAAAGGTTTGTCCATGTTTAAATCTCGTATTTATCTATCAAAATGTCTCTGTTTGACCAGGGTCCCATCTTAGATTCCTGATAAGTTGTTATAGGCTTCTGGTACAAGCTGATGTGCAATTCAAATTTTATTTCTACCTGATCATTCTCTTCAAAGACCTCCTCTAATAGTGATGTGAATGCATCTCTGGCCCTAACTACAAGTTTCATTTGGATAAAAAGAACTCCACATTTCCATTAGCTACTGCATTTGTTTAGCCACGTCTTCAACAACTGAGGTTAAAAACAGGCTCCTCATCTTTCTCATCAAATTTAGGCAATGTTTGTACGTCCTGAAATAGTTGCTCACTCAGCTTCTGAATACCAAAGGCTTGCTCTTCCTCACTAATCTCTTTATAACGAGCCTTTTAAGCCGTATTTTCTTTTTTTAGTTCAGATTTTGAAGTTTAAAAGCTCTGTCTTTTCCTTTGTCTACTCTCCCTTCATTCCCTCTCTTCTTCTGCTCTCGCTTTTTCTCCCTGTTCTGCTGCTCTCTGTTAGTTCCTCCGATGATAATAATCTCAGCTCAAACTGTTTCATTTTTGACGAGATTTGCTTATCTCTCGCCTCTAACTCCAACTGCTACATGTACAATTGAATTCTTGCCATCTCTTTAGATTCTGATGGTTTCCAAAGCAAGTTTATGTACTGATCTACTGTTGTAATTATCTCTCCTATCCTCAGAGAAGCAGCTACTTGCAATCCCAGCTTCTCTGACAATTCTGGTAGATTGTGCTTATGTACCTTTTTGAAACCTTCCAAATCCACCGCATTCATTTGTAGAAAACTTTAGGCGAATGAAGGAACTATTAATAAACCAAGCTTGGTCTCCCCAACCAAACTAATTGTCGAAATAAAGAAAGTAACACCAGAGAAACGATGATTACTATCCAGGAAAAGCCCAAAATATGTTATGGACCAGGTCAGACCACTCAAGTCATTCTTAAACAGGCATCCCACACAACGGGTTTGCGATTTGTTTCGGTAAGTGTATAGTGAAAATTAACTGGATTGATTTAATGAGTTTGACTACTAGATTTTAAAACAGATAAAAAGAATACACAAAATTGCATAACAAAACGCAAAAGCCGGAACAATTAATCCACACACAACTCAATCTGTTCAAAATATACCTAAGTATGCTGTTCTGAAAATGTAAAAAAATTCTTAATAAGCAAAACCTGTTTAAAAATAAGTACAAGTGGAACACATGCTTACAGGTGAAGTTGAAGGGCAGAAAGAGAGAAAGAAAAAGGTCCCACATTGCTTACTGTTGAACTCCCAACCGGTTCTGGGCGTAAATAAACTGCTCAGCTATACAGCTAACCACTCCTCTTTCTTTATACAGATCACTTCTAAAACATTACCTCATCGGACTGAACTCGTATCTGTTTATGTATAAACAAAAGGCCTCTCAAAATCTTTTAAATTTCTGTAGCAAACCAGAATGATCGGAGCCCGGCTTGAATTATTATTCCTCTCAAATAAAAGGACAGAGTATCCTTGAGCCAAGGAATAACTTTTAGAAAAGAGAGGCCGAGGTTTGCGACAGAATTATCAGACAACCTTGGCACTTCCTATGAGAATGAAGCTGGCTCTGCTACAGAAGATAGTTAATATGTGCTTGCAACAAAGTCTCGAGCAGATGAATGGAGTAATTCAGAAAGGAACCAGGTAATGTGCAGGTCCAACATCTGCCCTTTGGAGGGATGTTTCACAGCAATATGTTCAAGATACTCTAGATGTCTTGAACATTTCAGAACTGAATGAAGTAGAACAGTAGTGTTTTATTTATTTCGCATGTCCAAAAGGACCAATACAGCTGTGGTCTGGAAGGATGTAGTCAGTGCAGGAGGGAACTTAAGAAATGAATGAAAAGAGGAAAGAGGGAGAGTGATGATGTACTTACAAACAGTAATAAGGAGAATCCGAAATGTTTTTGAAGACAGTGAAGTGAATAGTTTAACCAGAGAAGAAGTAATTTCAATATGGAACCAAGTAGAACAGCTGCATGTGAAGTTGCCGAATTTGTGGAGGACGTTGAATGAACACTTCTCTTCAGACTTCACTATGGAAAAGAGAACGTAGGTAGTAATTGAGGACCAAATGTGACCAAATTGCACAGGTTAGCAAAAGAAATTGGGAGATGTTGGATGCTATCAGTCTTTAAAAATAAGCAAATCCCCGAACTTTTTATGAATTTCAAGAGGGCTGAAGTGGGAAATGAGGCAGGAAATTGGAGGGGCTATTACACAATTTCAAAATCCATGACCAGATGCAGGGTAAATGTCAGAGGACTGCATGAAGGCTAATGTCATTCCACTTCAAAACAGGTTTAGTACAGTTGAAACCCGAAATTACCAACCAGTATGTCCACGTCTGGAGCAGGGAAACCTTTCGAGAAAATTTTAATGAAGCAATATACTATCCATGGATTAATTATGGATTGTCAGCATGGCTTGTCAGCCAGAGATCATGCCTATCACACTTGATCGATGTTTTGTGTAAAGAACTCTAGCGAGTATATGGAGGAGGGAAGTTTCATTAATATAGTTTGTAGGTTTATTCGAACAAAGCATTTAACAATGATCTACTTGGGAGACTGAATGAGAAGGTACATGCAAATGAAGGCAACCTGACGAGATGGATCAGAAACTGGATTAGGAATAGATCTCAAAACGTAGTGATAGAAGATTGTTTGACTGATGGAATTTCCGTGGCCAGTCTTGAAACAAAAGGATCAGTACTAGCATCCTTATAGCTTCTTATAAGCATAATTAACATGGATGGAAATGTCAGTGCATTGTGGGAGGGGACTGTGAATCAAATTTGACATCAAAGTTGGTAGTTTATACAATAAGGAAGAAGTATTTGTATATAAGAGGAAGGCATAGAAGCATTGGCCAAATGGATCGAACAGTAGCAGATGGTACTTAACCGTGGCTAGTGCGAGTTGATCCAATTTGAAAAAAAAACAAGGTGAGGGAGAATTTAATGAGTGGCTGGCCGGGGGTCGATTAAAGTAAGAGAGAGAACTTAGTGTAATTATTCACATATACGTGAAGTTGGCATAAAACGTGATCAGGAAACTTTAGTCAAAAGAGATATAAGCTTTCGTCAGTGATGTCAGAGAGTATTAGAGCAAGGAAGTAATGTGGGAGTCATACCAAAAGTCTGACGGGCCACAACTGGAATACTGTGTATGGTTGTGATCCATCCCTGCCCCCACCCCTCCAAACCACAACACCAGGGAATGTCATAGCACACAAGGGGTTCAATGAATCTTTTAAAAGTTTTTCCCGACTGGAGAAATTCGGGGACAAGGAGAGACCAAGGGGAGACTTTCTTTAGAGTGGACGAAAGTCATGAACACCAAGTACAAGATTGCAAAGGGGCATGCATACATTTAATACAGATTAGCTACGCATTTTTGTTGAAATGTAAGTTACGAGTGGCCCACCTTTGGGTAAGGGACAGGCGATTTCGAGGTAATTTGGGCAAAAAATATTTTCTTTCGTAGACTAGATGGTGGGAATCTGGAGGTCACGCAGAAAAACGTCGTGAGGGTTGTCAAAATCATAACCTTAAAAAATTGCGTGCATTCTTCAAATCTCATAACATTCAACGGAGTGTGCAAATGCAAGAAATTAGGTTTCGCACACTTCTAGTGATGGTTATTTTGGGGCATAATCGATCACCTGAAGGGCGTTTTCTACACTGTATGTGTCTATGAATTATGTTATTGCATTATCAAATGATTGCTGAATTACGTTGAATAAAATGTTTCTGTTCATAGCAGACTCTTTGAGGAATAATACAGGCGAATTTTGAAAGCATTTTTCTTTACACCCTGAAGTCATGAATATATCTTCTTTAATAAGAGTTTACAACTTTAAGGGGAACATCACTACTGTCAATGTGCATTACAGGGAACATCTGAAGTATGTTTTCATTTCATGAACAAGGATTGACCTTCACTTTTTTGTGATGTTGAGTTCCTTTGGTTAATTGGCATTTCAGGTCACGATGGAACGTGTCAAGAAAAAGGTATGTGGAAGATAATCATGTCCAGTCAACGTGGTTGCAACTGTCTAGTATGTGACATGTGGTCATCACGATAACCCGTATTGGAGGAAAGAAAATGACCTGCTGATTGCACGAAGGAAACGACTAGCCGATTCGAATTAAAGACAAATCACTCATAAACAATTTACAAAGTCTTGTGCAGATTTGGTCTGAATTTCAATTCCCATTTCTAGTTAATGTATTGAAGACTTTGAACATTTGCTCTATTAATAAAAAGAAACACATTACACCAGCAAACTTGTCATTACGGCACAAAGAATTCGATTTGAAGGTCAAAACAACCTAATTAACAAAATACTGAACAAAGCTCAAAAGAAAAATCGCTCAACCCGAAATGTTAACTTTGATTTCTTTGAATGAATATTACCAGAAATTACTGCTGTTGTTTGTAATTAACAAGATATTCTGTGTTAAAATCTTAACGTTTGAATTTCCAAAGTTCTCAGATTATTTTCTGTACATCAATACCATCAGTTCAAATTCGATATTACCAGCAAAGTTCGACGTTCTTTTATTGGATCGCTGGAAAAACATTACTCTCCAATTCAGGTCTAGCTGTTTTACGTGAAGCTGTTTCTAGCAGCTAAGGATCAATCTACTCCGAGTGCTTCTTCCACATCAGAACATTGCCATTAGATTCGTTTTGAGTTATCAAAGCAAGTGTTCACTGAGGGAGTAACATTCAAGCGTGCATTTTAAACTCAGCTTGGAAAGGTCCTTCCGAAATGGTCTTTGGCATCTCACCAATATGGCCATGGACTTTGCTGTACAGTTGTAAAAGGGATGGTCCCTGTCATAATCTAGATCTCAAGGTGTCTTGAAGCTTGATAGAATCTTCTGTTTCCATAATTTTTTGACTAGTTCTAACTACAATCTCCTGAACTTCTGGTAACTATTAAACTTGGCTTCCATTGTTCTCTGTCGCCAATAGTTGTGGAAGCCTCTTGACTTGATGTTGGCCAATTTTCTTTCTGGCTGCATAGCTCCAGATGTGGGTAGACTGTGAATTTTCAACATGGAGACTGTTATCGCTGGAACACATTTTCCAATGAGGGATTACTTCCTGCCTTTAGGTCTGTCAATATAACAGCCAAATATTTTTTCATTAATCTATTTATGAAACCTTTGTTTTGCTGTACTGATATTATAGACAAATTTCAATACTTTTCATTTATTAAGATGAAAGATGAAATTATTTGACTTTCCAGTTTGAAAGACTACATTTGTCAACAACGAAGGTGTTCCATCTTATTGTTATCTTGCAATAGTTAGCCACATTGCAATCTTGTGAAAAAAAAGCTTTAAAGGGTATCCTTTCGCGTAACATAGGCATTTACATATATAATTAGTTTGGGTACACCTACAGTATACATTTGGAATAGAGGAAATATTGAATTTTTAAAAAAATAGTACCATCACAAGAAGCCCCCATGTCAAAATTTTCCAACAATTTCGAAATATCTCCAAATTCCTGCACCAAGACAACAAGGATCTATGAATCTATTCATTAACATACATGGTGCGGTGGAGTTTTGGATAACTTCCACGCCATTTTAGAATAGTTCATATCCATGTTACAGTTTTTTCCCACCAAAATATTGAACTTCTGTGCTCGGAAATGTAATTTCTGGTTTATACACAGGAACTTTCTGGATGATGGGTTTTGCAGGGTGTTGGATTCTAGCACAATTCAAATCAAGATTGCCAAAAAATAGCCCATCATGGACATTACTTCACAGCTGAATGCCATACAACTGAATATCGAACTCTGCCTGATAATTTTGTCGCATTAAGCTGTCTACGTTTATTATCCTTCTATATTGAAAATATTGTCATTGCACTATTTGCAGATATTCCCTGCCTGCTTTATGTTCCTATTTGTTTCTCCTGTGAAAATAACTATGTCTTTAACGTTTTGCTTTGGTCCTTTTTTTAAAAAAAAAGGAAAGCATACAGAGTAGAAGCATGTTCATTCATGAAGCAGGCTTCAGATTCAGTTTCATTCTCTAGGATGGTAAGCAGGATGGAGTATTTCCTGCATGTCAGCGTTCAGTTAGCATGAACGAAGAGTCTGTCCTTCCCTTTTGTGACAGAACAAATACAATGCCTAAAATTACCTAATAGCCTAATAGCAAATGAGGAAGTAATTTCCAGAAAAGTTGCAATGTGTCATTTCTTGCACCTGGTCGGAACATTACAACAGATTGAAACATTATCAAATACCATGTATATCGCTTGCCTAAATATATCATGTTAATTGTTTACTGTGAGTAGGACTGGCATTAAACCATGAATATATTTTCGCTACTGCTAACATGACTGGAATTGTGATATGTGTGAGAGTTTGCATGCATGTATGTCCGCGTTGTCACTAGCAGTGAATTGACCACACAGATAAACTGTAAAGGAGAATGAGTTTATGAATGGACTTGAATATTTTGTGATGTTATCACCGTAAAACTACCAAATGACCTGTTCTGCAACTTAATACCCCCAACTACAACCAGTTATGGAGATTTCTGAGATTGGTTCTTTGACAAAAAGCAGGATTACATTAACTTTAGAAACAAAAAGTACTTAATAAATATGTAGAAATGGGATTATATAAACACTTAAAAGCATTAACTTGCGATGTGGACTATTAGCCCAGACTCATCTTGTTGCACAAACCGATACTTAAAGCTGATAAAAAATGTAAGACACCTTGTCAAATTGTAGAGATAATAGAAATATGGTGGTAGAAGAGTGTTCTGCTGAGATAGAAGCAAATACAGTTTGAGCATTTTCCATTTTTTACTTTTGTAATACCTGTTATTTTCTGTTATGTTCTACTTCAGAGATTCAAGATCTTCTTCAAAAGACAAGTAGGCATCACAAATAATATACCACGTTCTTTTTTTGTTTTTGTATTTACTTGCCTGCAGTATTTGGAAATGAATGATACTTTAAAGAACACATTTACTTTCTGACTGTTGTTCAGTGATGAAGCTACTCGCAAGTTCTTTTTGTTATGTTGTCTGGTTCAAAGTAAGCGTGCAAGAATGTGCATTTTAACAATAACTACGTTGACGCAAAACAACATAAACCAAAAATCAACATTCATAAAATATGAAGGTATTAAGTGTGGTGGAATTCATATTCATCACAGTACAATGTTACAATGTTAATTAAATATCTTAAATTTTGACCTTGTCAAAATTTTGTGTCGATCTGTTTACTTATTTAATTTGACAACAATGTTTATAATTTTGCAAGTGTCATTAGTCAGCTTGAGTTTCAACTCAATACAAATGATTATACGTTTGAAGGCCGTTGTCATAGAGCTAAGCTGACAGAAATACGTTGAGATGGGATATTTATACTTCATCAGGCAAAAGAAAAGAAAGTCCTTCCCTAACGTGAGCGCTCTCAATGATTGGAATTGTCGCAAAATTCATATGTCCGAAGTGATTATAAATTAAGATACTTAACCTGCGTTTCTGAGTCAGAGTTATGGCCATGTAGCATTTGAAGGGGAAAAAGAAACTTGAGGAGAAACAGTAGCCTGTAAGCACTGTTTCTGAACGTGGAGATGTTTTTTTTTCCTCCAATAATCAATCTGATGACAAAGATATAGTATGATGAAAGTAAATCACATGTAATGAAATGGCATCAAATAAATGTACAGTTGTTAAATATATATCCCCCTCCGTACTACTTTTTTAAAAAAATACCTTGAACCACTCACTTTTTTTCATTGATATCTCGACTAGTTTGCTGAGCTGTTGGTTTAACGAAAATTAGATGTCAAAGGCAGCCTGCGCATACTCAATAGCAGTCTGCGAAAATAAGAACAAGATGGAAACAGACTACAGGTTGTCAAATTAGAAGATTTCAAATAGGTGACAGGAGCTACCGAGAATCAATAAATTAAGTGCAGTTTCTCTGCATTTAACAAAGCAAATGGTCTAACAAGGAAAGTTTTGTTTTTAATTTTCGTAACTACATAGCTTCAGAATAGTAAGGCTGAAGGAAGAAAAGATAAGATATCAAAGGCAGACGAAGATTCTGAGACAGTTAAGTGAAGGTTTAAGCTGGTAAACATACATGTGACAAGAGAAGCATTCATCCTTCTCATGAGCAGCATATTTTCATGAATTATTATTTTCGTTATAGTGGATGCACTATTTGAGAAAGAGAAAGGTAGGAAATGTGTTACAACATGAGCTGTAAGACTAAAGAAAAACAGAAGGACAGTGAACTGCAAACCATAACATGCCTTCTTAAACTGTAAGGTACAACTGAATGCAACGATTAAATCAACATATGAGCATTGTACATGAAGTGCATACAGGTTATGCAGTCAGTTGCACGTGTAACTGTCAGGAGTATTAATGATTTTGATACTTGTTTTCTTATAAAGATTGGAAAGAAAGTGGATGACCATCCATACAAAAAAGTTAAAAGGGCAGGAATTTGTTTATGCAAGCACCTACTTTATGTTATATTATTGTGGCTTAGTATCCAGTTCAGCACACCTTTCCCACATTTTTATTTAACCTTTAATCCATTTCGTCTTCGGGTTATGTTTAACCTAGTTTGAAAACAATCATTTGGTTTATCTTCAACTGCTTTCTGATGTAGAGAAATCCATAAACTCAGCCCTCCCTGTGAGAGGAAATTGTCCTAAATATGATACCTCGTTTACCATACATTTTGTCATTTGATTGTGGCCACGTCAGTAATTAGGAATCCTTCCTGAATTTGTAGTGAAACGTTTTGTAAAAGGTTCTAAGGTCATATTGAAACCCCCATCAATTGTCTAAATGCTGTTGAACGCTGCCCGATTTGTTCCACTTTTTTTTATTTCCAAAATCAGTGTTATCACATTAGGAATGAACATGTTCAATATTCGTTGCATCCCATCCATACAATGTCATTCCTCACATAAGATAATGCTGCACACACAATTCTCCAGGTGTCATTTCACTATGCCTTTCAGGCAAACCTAGCGTAAATCGAGAATACTCAATAAGGTCAGTATACTACCTGCACTGGTCTTGAAGAAGGGCTGAACAGGGATACCTAAACCTTGTTACATTCTCCCCGATACAATTTAAAAGCCGTTGCCATTTAAATGACAAATTGAAGGGAATGCATTGCCAGCGGTTGTGGTGGAAGCAAGGTCATTAGGGTCAATTGGAAGATTGCTGGAAATGCACATGGAAAGCAGTGAATCGAGGGGTGCACAGTTTAGTTATTATATTTTACATTAGGATTAAACCTCGGCTCAACGTCGTGGGCAAAAGGGCCTGTTCTGTGCTGTACTTTTCATTCTTCCATGTTCTATATATTCTCGATCTTTCCTTGATGTCAAAGAGGATGACCGGGCATTTATTAACATCTCATTCATTTTGTCATCAATTTGACCACTCTGTTAATATTGTTGGAATCATAGTGAAGCATGGTAACATTCTACCCATGTCTCATGGTCCCAGGAGTTTAGCATTGACTGAAATCTTGTAGATACTTCATTTGGTGCATTACTTTAATCGTTAAAATTTATTGTGAATACCTATGATCCAAATATGCATCAGTATGACATACCACTATTGCAAATGATGATTCTGCCCGAATATTTGTGTCTGTCTGCCTCTGGTCATCTCCTTAGCTGACATTTAATGTCACCAGCTTTATTGTTAATTTCTAATGTTATCTGTTCGCCATAATTGAAACCTTCTGGAACTCCGACTTAGCAAAACTATATTATCACAATACCCTCTTTTGAGCTCTATTAATTGTATCCTAGAAAAAATAAGAGTAAGTTGTTCAGGCATCACTATATTTTCATAGATCGATGCTCAATGTTTTTGATTCTATCACAAATTTTCAAATTTTGGATAAGAATTTGCAACTGAGTCTAGCATTTTTCAACTCAGGATATAAAATATTCGCTATTTTTTTATTTTTCTCTCTAAATGTCTTTGTAAATAACTTGAGTAATGTGTTCCGGAGTGATGAAGTCGAGAAAAGAGGCCATTCATGGTTTTAATGCACATTGCTCTGATCGTATTCTGATGTTCAATGTGCGGAGGATTTTTATTGAAATTAAATGTATTAAGTTGACGAACACGATATTCCTATTCACATTGACTTGATTTCGTGCCTCCCACATCCTACACACTGTATTCCCCATCATCAGGTGGAACTTTATTTGTGTCCACATTTGACAACTGCTGAAAAATTACACCTTTATTTGTCTTGTGTTTTACATGTTCCCGTATTATTTATTGAACAACTCAATGTTGGGAATATTGCAAGCAAAATGGTGGAACAACAGAACACATGAGTGAAAACATCATTCCCGCTAAAGCCTTTGCAAGCATCTTCATCCACATCACGGCCTCCTCCGTTAATTCTCAATATATCACATGGTTCTCTCCAGAAAGTTTAGTTCACTCCAATGAGGAAGCGATTGCTGGCACTGGATCCATCAAATATTATTAGCCCTGACAATATTCAAGCAATGATTCTGAAGCCTTGTCTTCCCGAAAAATAAACTTTAAGACAGCAGAAATAATACATTTCAAACATCGAGCACTTTCTCGATATGTTTGAATATTGGCCTAATATTTCTCGTCTAAACACCGCTGGACAGCTTCCTCCAGCCAATTAGTGCCACATCAATCGAGCTCCTTAATTATAAATTTATAGAAGGTGATATCAAGTATTCACTGAACAGGACCTGCTTCGCAAAAAACTGCCGAAAGGTAGCAGTGTTTGGACTCAATTTTATGGAATCAGCATCAGACCTCGTTGCAGACTTGATTCACAAATCAGGGAATCGACAGAACTGAAGGTTAGAGATGAGATTGCCAGCTCCTTCATAACAAGCCTGCATTTGACCGAACGTGGATTCAACGAGAATTGAAAAGCAAAACGAGAATAAACCATTATCATGGAGGAACCTCTCCGTCGGTTGGAGCCATACCTGACAAACGGAAACATGATTGAAGTCAGTAATCAGAGCTCGATACATCAATGCAAGGATTTTTCATGACAGTTCTCATACGCCCAAATGCCTTCAGCTGTTTTGTCAATGACCGTATTTCCACCGTACATAATGTCTCAAGTTGAATTGTCACCAAAGGCTCCACATTGTTCAACAATATTCATGATATCTTTGATTAAGAAACAGTATATTTTGCAAAGCAAGAATACCTTACAATGTCCAGAATTACGCCCTGAGGTGGTAGTTAACCTTTCAACTGCACAAATATCACACAAACATCATCTCCAAGAAGAGGAAATCTAACCATCTTAATAGCATTTTAATGGTGTTTCCCTCATGAATAGTGCATTGCAAACATCCCGCATTATATCATTGTTCAGAAATTCAACTGGACTCATTACATAACTACAGTGAGTACATGAGAAATTCAATTCTATTAATACTGCCGCAGATAACTCACATCTTGAAACCTTGAAAACATGCCCACCATCGACTGGGCACAAGTCAGGAGTAAGGTGGAATATTCCCCACTTGTCTGGACCTCCACAAACACAAAGCGTGAAGCTAACCGTGACAATGGATTCTTTTTGTTTGTCAAGAAATGAAAAAGCATTTGCTCTCTCCACCATCAACACTCTTTCACCATCGTGCTGTCGAGAAGAGTCAACGAATAAATTTGTGAAAGATGCTGTAAACAATATCTGTTAAAACTTTTGCTCCTTTATGAGAACATCATGATGCACAACCTTTCATCAGTTGGGGCGATTGAGAGTTATAAGGTAGCCAGGAAGGATCTAAAGAGAGAGCTAAGAGCAGTGAGAAGGGGAAATGAAAAGTCCTTAGTTGGTAGGATTATGGAAAACCCAAAGGCTTTCTATAGGTATGTCAGGAATAAAAGGATGACTAGGGTAGGTATCGGTCCAGTCAAGGATAGTAGTGGGAAGTTGTGTGTGGAGACAGAGGAGATTGGTGAGACACTAAATCAATACTTTTCTTCAGTATTCACTCAGGAACAGGACATTGTTGCTAATGTGAATACTGAGTTACAATTAATTCGAATGGACGGCTTTGAGGTATGTAGGGAAGCGGTGTTGGAAATTCTGGAAAGGATGAAAATAGATAAGTCTCCTAGGCCTGATGGCATTTATCCTAGGATCCTCTGGCAAGCTAGGGAGGAGATAGCGGAGCCATTGGCCTTGATTTTTATGTCGTTGTTGTCTACGGGGATAGTGCCAGAAGACTGGAGGATAGCGAATGTGGTCCCCTTGTTCAAGAAGGGGAGCAGGGATAGCCCAAGTAACTATAGGCCAGTGAGTCTCACTTCTGTTGTGGGCAAAGTCTTAGAGAGAATTGGAAGGGATAGGATTTATGAACATCTGGATAGGAATAATGTGATCAAGGATAGTCAGCATGGTTGTGTGGAGGGCAGGTCGTGCCTCACAAACCTTATTGAATTCTTTGAGAATGTGACCAAGGAAGTGGACGAGGGTAAAGCAGTAGATGTGGTGTATATGGATTTTAGCAAGGCGTTCGATAAGGTACCCCATGACAGGCTAATGCAAAAACTACGGAGGTATGGCATTGACGGTGAATTAGAGGTTTGGATTAGGAATTGGCTGGCTGGAAGGAGACAAAGGGTAGTAGTGGGTGGTATAGGTTCATCTTGGAGCGCAGTTACTAGCGGTTTTCCACAAAGATCTGTTTTGGGACCATTGCTGTTTGTCATTTTTATAAATGACCTGGAGGAGGGGCTTGAAGGCTGGGTGAGCAAGTTTGTGGATGACACGAAAGTCGCTGGAGTTGTGGACAGCGAAGAAGGATGTGGCAGGTTACAGCGGGATATAGATAAGTTGCAGAGCTGGGCAGAAAGGGGGCAAATGGAATTCAATGTTGCTAAGTGTGAAGTCATTCACTTTGGTAGGAGTAACAAGAAGATGGATTACTCGGATAATGTTAGACTACTTGGTAGTGTGGATGAGCAGAGGGATCTTGGTGTCCATGTACACAGATCTTTGAAAGTTGCCACCCAGGTAAATAGTGCGGTGAAGAAGGCATATGGTGTACTGGGCATTATTGGTAGAGGAATTGAGATCCGGAGTCCTGAGGTCATGTTGCAGTTGTATAAGTCTCTGGTGCGGCCTCATCTGGAGTATTGTGTGCAGTTTTGGTCGCCGTACTATAGGAAGGATGTGGAGGCATTGGAAGAGTGCAGAGGAGGTTTACCAGGATGTTGCCTGGCATGGTAGGAAGATCGTATGAGGAAAGGCTGAGGCACTTGGGTCTTTTCTCATTGGAGAAAAGAAGGTTTAGGGGAGATTTGATAGAGGTGTACAAGATCAAAGTTTGGTAGAAGATTTGTAGTCCGGGTGCTCGTTGTTTTGGTTCTGATCGCCGAGCTGGGATTTTGTCTTGCAAACGTTTCGTCCCCTGTCTAGGTGACATCGTCAGTGCTTGGGAGCCTCCTGTGAAGCCCTTCTGTGCTGTTTCCTCCGGCATTTATAGTGGCCTGTCTCTGCCGCTTCCGCTTGTCAGTTCGGGCTGTCCACTGTAGTGGCCGGTATATTGGGTCCAGGTCGGTGTGTTTGTTGATAGAGTCTGTGGATGAGTGGATCATTATGACAAGCAACATGAATTCGACTGGGACAACACTACCATTATAGGGCAAGCCAAACAGAGAACAGCCAGGGAATTCCTAGAGGCATGGCACTCATCCACAGACTCTATCAACAAATACATCGACCTGGACCCAATAAAACCGGCCACTACAGTGGACAGCTCGAACTGACAACCAGAAGCGGCAGAGACCGGTCACTATAAATGCCGGAGGAAACAGAACAGAAGCGCTTCACAGGAGGCTCCCAAGCACTGACAATGTCACCTAGACAGGGGACGAAACGTTTGCAAGACAAATTCCCAGCTCGGTGAACAGAACCACAACAGGTGTACAAGATGATTAGGGGTTTAGATAGGGTTGACAGTGAGAACCTTTTTCCGCTAATGAGGTCAGCTGTTACTAGGGGACATAGCTTTAAATTAAGGGGTGGTAGGTATAGGACAGATGTTAGGGGTAGATTTTTTACTCAGCGGGTTGTGAGTTCATGGAATGCCCTGCCAGTAGCAGTGGTGGACTCTCCCTCTTTATGGTCATTTAAGCGGGTATTGGACAAGCATATGGAGGTTATTGGGCTCATGTAGGTTAGGTAGGCTTCGGGCGGCGCAACTTCAAGGGCCGAAGGGCCTGTACTGCGCTGTATTTTTCTTTGTTCTATGTTCTATGTTCAATACCAGTCCCGATCTAGACAGAAATTCTGCCGCAGTTCCTCACTACATGCTGGGTCAAAATTGTGTAAATTCCTGCCCGGTAGAAAAAGCTTCAACCTAAAATATGTGGAGTGCAGTGTGAAAAGAAAGCATTTCATCCCACCTTCTCAAGACTAAATACGGATTGGAAACAAAGAGAAACTAACGAGTGACACCAATATTGCACTAGGCAAGAAAAGAAAGAATTGCATTTTTTCTCCTAAATGTGCTAGCTGACATTTCCATTAACTCAACCTCTTGTTTTGTCTCTTTGTAGAAAACTGCAGAATTTTTTTTTCAATCAGCGTGCAATGCAAATGTAATTTAACCCATGTACTTTACTTAACTTGTCTTAATCTAAACCATTTACCCCACTGAATAAAGGAAAAAGGAACAATTCCAGGCCTCTGGTCTGGAACTTCACAAGCATATTTGAGGATACATAAAATGAATCACTATTTTGTGTTATGATGCATGTTTTGTCCAAATTTCTGGTATTAGTTTTGTGACATAAAGTATTGAAATTTTGTTGCAGATTCCCCATGCATTCTTTCTTTTCCATTCCTTATTCGCATTATAAGTAATATTTCTCAATTGTTCCAGTCTACTTGTCATCATTGCAGTTTCCATTCGCAACACTCGAGGATCATATCGCAGGTCTTGCTCCATCTTCACGATGAATTCCTTCCTCTCTGGCTACTATTCCCCAATAGATTTAGCAGATATAATGCGTTAATTGTTATCTGCAAACATGAACACGAAGGACGTCACGATGAAGCATTAATAAGGAGGCATATCTGCCTAAATTACTTCAGTCAGAGCTTGCACATATTGTGATTAAATAAAAATTA
Source organism: Chiloscyllium punctatum (assembly GCF_047496795.1). Classification (NCBI taxonomy): domain Eukaryota; kingdom Metazoa; phylum Chordata; class Chondrichthyes; order Orectolobiformes; family Hemiscylliidae; genus Chiloscyllium; species Chiloscyllium punctatum. Next base: position 36,804,633 of record NC_092772.1, read on the forward strand.
ACTTACAGATACACAGCCATTTTAACGAGAACATCATTTATATTAGACATACTCGAGAATCTCCACTTAAAAGAATTTCTCCAATCCAGCCATCATGTTAATTTTCACATTGAGAAAATGGACTGCAACTCTTGAAGCAGGCAGCTAACTGCCATGTTCCCTGAATCAACGAACATCATTAAATTCTCGTCCAGCTAGAGATGTCCACATTCCTTGAAAATAAAACAACAATCTTAACGCAGTGCACCACCATGTGTGTTCCATGAACAGAAATATAAAATTATTAACCAGTGCATCTTAATTCAGTAATGTGAAAATGCCAGTGTCCATTATCAATGATTTTATACTAAATACATAAAATATACAGAAATATAAACTACAGTCAACATGTATTAACGAAAATGATATTATGTTCCACAAACCCATACAAATTCTTCAAGAATTTTACTGTTAGATTCAGTTGGACGAGACAGAGGTTGTGATCTCTTTGGATTTTCAGGAGTATTTTGAAAAATTGCCCAACCGTAAATTTAAAGCACATAGAATTGGAAAACGTATGTAGGTGAAGAGGAAATAAGATAGCAGACAGGGGTAGAAAGGTATTGGAATACATGGCTACTTTGCAAAATAGAACACAGTGGTTTGTTGGGAACCACATCCATGGGGCTCTTTCTCAGTTATCCACAACACATGTTCATTACTTAGATGAGAAAATTGATTGCAATGTCATAAACATTACAGCCGAGACAAAGATCTTAGAATGATACAGAGTTGTTGCAGTTTGAATTGAACATACTTAGCCGGCAAATAAAATATAGATACATAATATACTGTGATAAATGTCATATCTACCAGTAGCCAACAAAGAAGGCAAAATTACTGTGTGAAAAGCTGTAAGCTGAGCGAACGCATGTTCAACGAGTCCTGGTGTACCTCATGCACGAGCCGCCAAAAGTACGCGTTGAAATGCAGCAGCCATCTTTGCTTAACGATTCGAGCACAGGCACAAAAATGCCTTGCTGCATTTATATAGGGCATTGTCGAGGTTACACTGATAATGTTTTGCAGAGTTTAGGGCTTCTTAACTGAGCAAGGTTATTTCTCGTTTTGGGGGGTTGGGACAAAGATTTCCAGGATTGATTCTTGGAATGTTAGGACTGATGTTAAACGAGAGTTTTGAATTGGTTTAGGATTGTATTTGTTGAAGTTTGGAAGAATACAGGTATGTGAAACACCCTTAACAAAATCTACCAGGTTTGTTAAAAGAAGGACGTTGTAGAAAGTGAGGAAATTTAGAAACAGAGGTAATTGTTTAATGTTAAAGGGCAAAAATGCAAAATCGAGCTGAGTATAAATGTCATCTACCTGAAAGTGCTGATCTGATGGGATTCACTACCAAATGACATGATTGAGGCGAAATTGTTATGTGTTTTCAAGGACGACGTAGATATAGTTCTAGTGCTAAGTATGTAGGGAGCCGGCCTTTGCAGGGGTACAGAGCTCAAACATCATCCGTGATCATATTAAATTGCAGAACAGGGTCATATGATCAAATGAACTAACCCTGTTCTTTCTTCTGTGCTTATTTTTGGCCAAAAATGTAGTGATTTACAAGTCTTCTCTTTATAATTAAAATCCTTGTTTTGCAGCTCTGACAGACTGTGAAAGTGATATTGCAAAATCAGGTTGGAAGCAATAGTTTTGTAACATTGCTGTCGCTTTGAATACACAAGTCTCTGTGAATTGTGCCTAAATATTTCATTCTCAAACCTGACACACACAACAAAGCTTCAGTACACCAGGAAAGATTTTTAAAAAGTGTTTAATTAGGTGATTAGGAGTCAGGACGGAAGGAAGTCATACTCATATGCCATTTCCTTCATTTGTAGATGTGATCATAGTGATTGTTTTTCTAGTTTGAACAGCATTTCTGTTTTCCATCATCATAACCCTGAATTCCCGTGTCGATAGATATATCAACTGATTCACCACTCATGCACAAACGTTTAAGTGCGGTTTTAACATGGCTGTTTTGTGTCACTGAACATTTGCAACCTTTATAAAAATTTACCAATGCAAGAAAACAAAACACAAGCAATGTGCTTCGGATTGACTTGGAGCTCCAGCATTATTAACTCTCTAATTACACTTATCAAACATAAGATATCATCTGTAACTCTTCACTTTTCAACCTCTCTACATTTTGTTTATTTATATAAGACATATTACTTCGTTTTATAATGTTCCCTTCCATAAATGGAAAGCAATACCCAATAACATAATATTTGATCAAGTTTGGGAAATGTTCAAATTTGTCAACACTTACTTTTTTTTTGTAATCAGATTTACACAACATGTGTTTAGTCTAGAACAAAAGTCGTTAAATTAATATCAAGTATCGTAGATTCGTGGCATTGCTTTCAATATTTTCAATTTTCTGATCCTAAATTCAACTTTACGCTATGGTTTGCTTCCTGTGAGTTTATTCATAGATTATCAGTGCCAATGCAATATACACTGCAGCATCTGGTTTCATCTAATGTCAAGATATTTAATATACATAATCACTTTGTCGAAATCGAAATCCATTATACTGACAGAATGTAACATATATTTGGAGCGTGAAATTCCCATAAGGAGCGTTTTTATGTGAACAGCTTGTCCGCACAACAATCAAAACTGAATCTGACTGATTGCATTTTGTTTGTTCAAATTATTACGTGTAACCCTCCTGCATAAAGATTTCTCACATTCGTTTCTTGAGCAATGTTGCTCTGACTGGTCATGATATTAAATTTATATGCGTCACTCCTTTTCTTTGCTATTGCATCTGCTACTGTATGTTCATGTTCTAAACTGGAAGGATAGTAATCTAAAGCATAGTGCGCGTTCTGTCTTGTATTGCAACATAGAGAAAATAAATATGGTTTAGCATGACAGTTTAGCAGAGATTACATAATCATTCACCAGAAACGTACATGTCTGAACCACTCAAAGTTGTATTAATGTTAATGACTAGGTTTGATTGATTTGAAAGATAGAACAGACAGGATCAAACACATGCCCCAACTTTTTTCGTGTTTATTCTTCTTTGAGCACCAAAAATATTCAGAATCACAGTGCTTGGGCAATAATGATCGACACAGATTTCCAAAACTTTACCAACATTCAAGCAAATGGGTTTATCCTCGATTTAGTCTTAATTTTCTTCTCCCTTCATCTGAGAAGTGTTACTTTATTCTTGGCATTAAAGCAACGTTTAAAACCATTCCAGCACTTTGATAAGAACCAATAGATTGACGTTTATTTCTCAAGAAAAATTGGGTTTTTTTGATAGGCACAAACTATTCATCAGCCACATATATTATGCACACATTTCCACAATGTACTTTTGCTTCCCATAACACAAGCGGCAGTCACATTGCTATACTTTATATGACAATCCGAGATGTTATACATTTCTCATTTACTTTGTTTGAGGCAAACTATTGGTCAAGTGATTTTGACCTGTATAACGTCTCTCTATTAGCACAGAAATATAGTAATTAATCTGAACCTCCAGTACATTTCAACAATTGAAACAACAATTTTTTCTTCTTGAAGGAATTTCAATCTATTGCTGTGGGCTTCGAAGCCGATGTCAGCATTCAATATGTGTTCTCGACAGTTCATCCAGCAATTAAAACTGAACAACGATGTTGTAGATTTGATTAGATTAGATTAGATTACTTACAGTGTGGAAACAGGCCCTTCGGCCCAACAAGTCCACACCGCCCCGCCGAAGTGCAACCCACCCATACCCCTACATCTACCTCTTACCTAACACTACGGGCAATTTAGCATGGCCAATTCACCTGACCTGCACATCTTTGGACTGTGGGAGGAAACCGGAGCACCCGGAGGAAACCCACGCAGACACGGGGAGAATGTGCAAACTGCACACAGTCGGTCGCCTGAGGCGGGAATTGAACCGGGTCTCTGGCGCTGTGAGGCAACAGTGCTAACCACTGGTTGTCATATATTTGGTGTCATATATTGGCGCATCGTTCATTTCTTCATAATGAGAAATTTATAGTTAGCGGATACCTGGATACCTCTTGACCAAATATTTTCCAGTTCCAGTCTTTCCTTTTTGGAATCAACTCAGTTGGCACTACTGACCATCGTTTTTATTTAACTGGCATTCACATGACATCTGAACTTAAACATTGGCGAATCACGCTCATCATTTGACAGAAATTATTCCTCTGTCAGTATGGCTACTGATGAAATTTAATTGAATCAATTTTTTAATGCATTCTTTCAGTCAAAATTTAGTTAAAGTTTGCTTCATAATATTTAGAGTTTGCCTATTTTTTTTTCATATTTGAATGTGTTCTGCTGTTTCGGATCTTATGATAATGAATTTCCTTCCTAGAAATATCCAGTTTCAATCACATTTATTGGACAGTTATCGAAATGTGTTCAAGACCTATTTTCAACTTAAAGATTTGTCCCTATGTGGTAATCGCGAGTAAATAGACCAAAGCCCAAACTTCATGCCATGCATTTTAAAACATGTTTTTTAAATCGAAGAAACACAACACAATTCAAAGGTTAAAGAGGAGAGATTGACAATGTGGTGTACATGTGTTCATGTATTCAACAGACACAAAAATGACTGAGTATGAAAATGGTAGGTATTATAATTGTGTAATTCATTTCATTTTGTGCAATTCTGATTTCTGTGAATTTATTCTCAATGACAGAACTATGGCAAACGCATGGAACTTTTGCAGAACATACCTCATAGCACATGTAGTTGCAATTATTCCCTACTTAATAATACCATTACAGCTTTCCTTGTGTATCTGTTTCGAACATTTTATACCATTTTCAGCAGTTGGAGCTGTTCAACTTCAGTGAAAATGTGCAAACATTTGATAGACCTAAATATTCATGTCTCAATGTTACATATTGACGAAGAAACTTATTTATTCATTTGTTAGACAGAGAAAAAATAAGATTAATCTTCAAGCTGTCATGATTCAGATGTATGTTGAAACATCTTGTTGTTATTTTGATTACTATTGGTTATTATTATTATTATTATTATTTTATCTGTCATTATTGTGGATCTTTTGTTGTAAAGTGAATTGGAACATGCTTTGCATTAAGGGTTTTCAAACTTTGTCATACATACTGATTTAAAACGAGCATTTAATTAAATGTCTGAATTGGGTTGGTAAGGCAACTTATCCTCTGCAGATGTTAACGAGCAAAGCAGGTTTCACAAAATGTGATGAGAAAAAAGTAAGTAGATGAAGAGATGACACGTTCCATCAGTCAAGCTTGCCATTGCTTTCAGTATGGTTGTGTGTGATCTACTGATCGAATAATTTGCCCTTTTACATTATTACATAATTGTCCTCAGTGATTGTTTTTGTTAAATATAATTTAATAATACCACATAGTTCCCTTTATTTCCAGCAGGTGTGTTTATGGATTGAGATGAGAAAGTCACCGCATTAACATGAAGGCGTGATTGATCAACAGTTTCACAATAATTGCTTGGAACTCATAGCCAGTCCACATTCAAGCACACTTGCTAAAACAGTGCCGGAAGTCTAGTTTCAGGGGTGATGGAACCAACGTGGGCATAACATGAAAATTTGTTAGGCAATTTGTGGCTGTTTTCTCTGTCGATTGGCAAACAGTTTTTGATAAAAGTGAGCATCGACCTGTCAGTATGCCTTTCAGGTAACCTTACAGCTCTATGTGTGTGTGTGTGTTTGTGTGTGTGTGTGTGTGTGTGTATATATATGTGAGTGTGCATGTGTGTGTGCGCGTGCTCGTGCGCGCGTTTGCACGTGGACGTGTGTGTAATTGTGCATGAGTCAGTTTGGAAACATTGGACTACTTGAAAAGGGAATAAAACCCTTTGTCTGAAATGAAATGAGCAACACTTCAAACCTGGAAAAAAATCAATTTATTGCTCTCATACATTTCGAGAAACTACACGTTTCAGCTAAAGAATTTCTTTTCTTGTTCAAAAATTGCTAATTCATTCCAATATATAGCTAAAAAAGACTGTAGAAGAAACAACGTATAATTCATAATGTAATCAAAAGCACTGGTAATAGGGTGTAACTTTGCTCGCTGAGCTGTAGTTTTGATATCCAGACGTTTCCTTACCTGGCTAGATAACATCATTCGTGGCGACCTCCAAGTGAAGCGAAGATGTTGTCTCCTGCTTTCTATTTATATGTTTGTCCTGGATGGGGTTCCTGGAGTTTGTGGTGATGTCATTTCCTGTTCGCTTCCTGAGGGGTTGATAGATGGTATCTAGATCTATGTGTTTGTTTTGGGCTTTGTGGTGGACTACCATGCCTCTAGGATTTCTCTGGCATGTCTTTGCTTAGCTTATTCAAGCTTAGATGTGTTGTACCAGTCGAAATGGTGTTTTTTTTTCCTCCGTGTGTCGGGCTACGAGGGAGAGAAGGTTGTGTCTTTTTGTGGCGAGCTGGTGTTCGTGTATCTGGTGGCTAACGTACTTCCTGTTTGTCCTACGTAGTGTTTCTGGCAGGGCTTGCATGTAATTTTGGAGACGAGGTTGGTTTTGTCCATGGGATGTACTGGGTCGTTTAAATTTGTTAGTTTTTGTTTGAGAGTGTTGGTGGGTTTGTGTGCTACTGGATTCCGATGGGACTTAGTAGTCTGGCTGTCATATTTGAAACATCTTTGATGTATGGTAAGGTGGTCAGGATTTCTGGCTGTGTTTGCTCTGCTTGTCATTGTTTGTTCTTGAGGAATCTGCAGACTGTAAGTTTTGAGTGTCCGTTCATCTTGAATACGTTGTATAGATGGTTCTCCGCTGTTTTCCGAAGTTTGTCTGTGCTGCAGTGTGATGTGGCTCATTGGAATCGTGTTCTGATACAGCTTCGTTTGTGTGAGTTGGGATGGTTGCTGGTGTAGTTAAGTATGTGTTCAGTGTTTGTCGGTTTTCTGTATACGCAGGTTTGTAGTTCTCCGTTTTCCGTTCTTTTGACTGTGACGTCCAGGAATGCGAGTTTGTTTTCGGTTTCTTCCTCCTTGGTCAACTTTATGCCTGTGAGAGTGTTGTTGATGATGTTAAATGTTTCTTCTATCTTGTTTCGTTTTGTGATGACAAAGGTGTCATCTACGTAGTGGACGCAGATTTTTGGTTTGATGGTTGGTAGGGCTGTTTGTTCTAGTCTTTGCATTACCGCTTCTGCTATGATTCCTGATTGCGGAGATCCCATGGGTGTGCCATTGGTTTGTTTGTAGATTATGTTGTTGAAGGTGAAATTGGTGGTGTGGTAAAGGTCCACTACCTTCATGATGTTTTCGTTGGTATTGTGATTGATGGTGGTTGGGGTGTGTGTGATGGTCTCTTCTAAAAGTGTGGTAAATGTTTCCTTTGCCAGGTCGATGTTGATGGAGGTGAACAGTGCTGTTACGTAGAATGAGATTATTGTTTCGTCTTCCTCTATTTTGGTGTTTTTTGATGATTTTTAGCAATTCCTGGGTGGAGTGGATGGAGTGCTGTGAGTCTTCTACTAGGTATTTCAATCTTGCCTGTAGTTCTGTGGCCAGTCTGTAAGTTGGTGTTCCGTGTAGTGAGACTATGGATGAGGGGGGCTCCTGGTTTATGGATTATTGGTAGTTCATAGAATCGTGGGGTGTTGGTACCGTCTGGTTTCATTTTTTGGTATTCCATCTTGTTTAGTTGTACAGAATAGTGTAATGTTCTTTGGAGATATGTAATTATGTTTCCTCGTTGTGGGGTCGGGTCTAGCGCCACCTGTTATGTGTTGGTGTCTGCGAGCAGTGCATTGGCTTTTTCCAAGTTGTCCCTTCTGTTCAGGACGTCTGTGAGCCGACCTTTGTCTGCATGTAATATAACGGTGTTTTTGTCTTTTTGAGGTTTTCTAGGGCTTTGTTTTCGTGTTTGTTCAGTTTGTTTCATTCTCTCTTTCGACTAAGAGTAAGTGCAACTGTATGTCTGATTGTTTGTTGTGTTTGTTCCGTGTGTTTGCTAGCCATCAATGTAGTTTTTAATGCCGCTCGGAACACCCTCGCAGGCATGCTGTTCACCAAGGAGGAAGAAACCGACAATAAACTCGCATTCCTGGATGTCACAGTCGAAAGAACGGACAACGGAGAACTAAACACCTGCATATAGAGAAAACCGGCAAACACTGACAAATACGTAACTACACCAGCAACCATCCCAACACACACAAACAAAACTGTATCAGAACATTATTCCAACGAGCCACATCACACTGCAGCACAGGCGAACTTCGCAAAACAGTGGAGAACCACCTATACAATGTATTCAAGATGAACAGTTACTCAAAAAATACAGTCCGCAGATTTCTCAATAACAAACCACGACAAGCAGAAACACAGCCAGAAAACCTGACCACCTTACCATACATCAAAGTTTCAGAAATGACAGCCAGACTACTAAGACCCCTCGGAATTCTCGTAGCACACAAACCCACCAACACTCTCAGACAAAAACTAACAAACTTAAAAGACCCAGTACATCCCATGGAATAAACCTACGTCGTCTACAGAATTCCTTGGAAAGACTGCCAGAAACACGACGTAGTACAAACTGGAAGAAAGTTAGCCACCAGGATGCACAAACACGAGCTAGCCACAAAAATGCACGATCCTCTTTCCCTCGTATCCCTCCACCCGGGAGAAAAACACCATTTCGACTGGTACAACACGTTTATGCTGGGACAGGTTAAGCAAAGCCATGGCAGAGAATTCCTAGAGGCCTGGCACTCCAACCACAACGCCGTAAACAAACACATAGATCTAGATACCATCTATCAACCCCTCAGGAAACGAACAGGAAATGACATCATTACAAACCCCAGGAACCCCATCCAGGACAAACATATAAATACAAAGCAAGAGACAACATCTTCGCTTCACTTGGAGTTCGCCACAGATGATGCTATCTGGCCAGGTAATGAAACGTCTGGGCATCAAACCTACAGATCAGCGAGCAAACCTACACCCTAAACCTCAACCTGATCTACAAACCTTCACAAACCTTATACTGGTAATAAAAAGCACGCTTCACGTGGCGCTAAGTGGTAAACAGCTGATTTTAACCACCATAGAATTGAAGGAAGCATATCAAACGGTAATAGAAGGATTGGTTTTGGGATGAGTGATGTTCTATTGATTCTGGAAATGGAACGATTGATGAATCAAGCACTAATATACGACGTCATAAATGAAGTGATTCTGGCATAAAACAGGAAATATCATCCAGTTAATCTCTCACAAGTTAGAATACATGAGAATTATAAACCAGTACACTTAATGTCTGGGATGGGTAAGTTACATGAGAAGTTTCCGAAAGATAAGTTATGAACGCATGTGGTAAGAATGCCTTTGAGTAAGAGTAGTCAGCATCAATGGCAGATCATGCCTCACAAATTTGTTTGCGTTAATTCATAACGTGACCAGGACGTTTTATGAGCACAGGAATGTAATCATAGTCGATATGAATTTCAGTGATGCATTTGATCAGGGTCCAAATGGTAGGCTGATATGCAAGGTCAGATCCCCCAAAAACCAGTGCGATTTGGCTAATAAGATATTTGGCTAATACGATTAACTTGATGGTAGGAAGGAGAGGAAAATATTTGAAGGATACTAGTGGATCTGCGGTCCTGTGACAATTTGAGGGCCTCAGGGTTCAGTGCAGGGTATGTTACTGTTTGTTATTCTAATCGAGGATTTGGATCAGAAAGTGCGTGGCAAATTTAGTAAATTTGGTAGCGACGAAATAATTGGCAGTATCGTCGACAGTGAGGAAGGTTTTCAGAAACTGATCAACTAGGTTACTATACCGAAATATGGCCAATGTATTGTAATACAAAGTATGTGTGAGTTCTTGAGGTTTTGAAAATCAAATCAACGTACGAGCATCATTTTGAAGTGCAATAGAACAGAAGCGTTTTCATCATTCAAGAGTAGAGAAGTTGCGTGTAATGTTGCAGTTATACAGGACATTGGTGAGGCTGCCCTTGTTGTATGATGTTCAGTTTTGATCACATTGTGATAGAAAGAATGTTATTAAACTGGAAAGAGTGCAGAAGAAATTTAGAAAGGAGATGCCTGGATTCAAGGGTCGGAGTTAAAAGGAAATGTTAGACAAATGAGGACTTATTTTCTTTAGAACATCAGAGACAGAGGGCGTACCTCATGGAGGTGTATGAGATCATGAGAGGCATAGATAAGGTGAATACACTCAGTCTTTTTCACAGGTTTGAGGACTCGAGGACGAGAGGGCGTCAGGTTAAGTTTAGAGATGGAACAATGGAAGCGAAACTGAATTAGAACTTATCATAAAAAAATGGTACACACATGGAATGATCTGTCAGCAGAAGTGGTTGAGGCAGATACATTAACAGCATTTTTAATGGCAATTGGTTGCAGCTCTTACAATTGAGGTCACAAGGTTTTATTTCTATGTTGCACATAATCTACAATCTGGGTCATACCTGTTTGAAACAAAGACTGAATCTCTGACAATAAAATTGTGGTAACGCAAAAATAGCGAGAAAAGAAAATAGTGATGCAAATTATAAAAGCCAAAAATCGGAATAGAATAGTCGTGCAAGAAAATAAAGGAAGACATAACATCAAATGAGGAAAAGTAACGGTCGCCTTGGCTGGGAAAGAAGAACTATGTATGATTGAAGTCAGCAAGTTACCATTCTCTGGTGTGACAAAAGAGCTCAGGTAGCAAATCGATATGTCTTAAGGATTTTGGCCCAGGAAAATACTTATTTTGTAAAAGGAAATGGCAGGCTGTCATTTATTTTAATGTGCATGCTCAAAAAAGAAGGAAATTTATTTTACATCTTTACAGTGGTGTTGTTCATTTGCCAACTGTAAAACTGTTTAGTTTTGTCTGACCATTTGTGATTTGACTCAAATATTGGAGTAGAAGCAATGGCTGGAATGTTAGCGTGACAAATTACTGTGCGATGTACTTATGTTATAAGTCAAGGTCGAATAGTTTTCATCAAACACCATGTTATTGCCAAAGCAAGAGAATAGATGGGAATGATACACATCCAAACTGAAAACATTTTTACAGGAAGTGGACCTCAGAGCACTTCCCATTCTAACAGATACTCGATAACCGATGACACTGTACAATTGCTATGAACTTGAATGAATGCACCGTTCCTTTAAGAGATAGAAAATGTTATTCGAAATTGAGATCTTACAAGCTCGTGTGCATATGAGGAAATGGGAGTCCCAGAGTCAACTTGAAAATAGCAAATATATAACATTTGCCTGTGAAATAGTTCACTGATATTTAGTTGTTGTTTGGGCAACAATTTGAATTAAACCAATCAATTTACAATATCTCCCAGGATACTGAAAGCCAGTCTAGTTTGAATAAATTGGTTTGTCAATAACAAACCAATGACATGATCCGATGATGGGTGTATACGAATGTGGACATTTTGACAATTGGTCAGAGAGCTACTTCCCTAATGACAGAAACCAATGGAGAGCGCATTGCCTAACTAACATCTTGCTGTCAAGGAGTTTAGAAAACACTCTCTCAAAGGTTTGATTTTATGTGAAGCAGACTCACAGTAAAACGAAGGAAGAGGACCCTGGTAAATCATCAGCCAGCAGAATGATGACAGAGGAGAAGACAGCGACTTTGTGGTTTTGAAATTAATTTGATTCCGTTTTAGTAAATGTATCAATGGAAAAGTATATTCTTATAGAGTTGGAAGCAGATGGAGGGCAGTTAATAGAAAGGGGGTCTCAGAATTATGTATAGTTGGTTAGTGTTCACTTTTACACTGACAAAACAAATTGATGCTACTTTCTTTAAATAGTGGAATTCGGGATGACTCTGTCACTCATGTTTTAACAGATGATGAGGTGTGGAGAGTTTTATGGATGCTTGATTCACTTAAAAGTGGGGTTCTCCTCCATGTCGGAACGGTTTGGGTGCTCGGATGTGGGATGTCAAAGGATCTGGAGAGGTTTAGACAGATGCAGTCTGGAACTAGAACAGATTTGACTGGTTTAGCTTATGAATGATCACATCACTTTAAACACGTGATGAGTCATCCCTGTAACTTTAAATAAAACTTAGCTGAGAAAATGTGTTCAATTTCAGAATGTGTGATTGGTCAAATTAAAAATGACGTTAATGGCTCTTAAGATTTCTGACGAGACACTGAGGTTTGAAGATGCTTCTTAATATTACCAAGAAAATATAGAAAGACAGAGGAAAGACACACGTTTAGAATTATAATTTAGGTTGGAATTGGGTTTAATCTGGTACAAAACGAAATCTCAAATTGTAACTGGATTGTTCAAGAAGAAACAGACTCACAGTAAAAAGAATGAAGAGGACCCAAGTAAATCATCAGCCAGCAGAATGATGACAGAGAAGAAGACAGCAACTTTGTGGTTTTGAAATTAATTTGATTCCGTTTTAGTAAATGTACAGAGTAGAGTGAGAAAAAAAAATGAATTTCAAATGAGGTAACTGAAGTTAGAAGGTAAAGAAAAGGAGAGAATGCCATTGGCTGAACTAAAGGAAAGAGAGAGAATTTGAACTTCAGAAGTTGTGAATTCGTCAAGAAAGTCACGTTAACTGGATGCAGAAAAAGGATTAAGTTATTGATTTATTAAAATATTGCCACATTTTGATGAGAAAGATGTCGAAGCCTTCTTTATTTCATTTGAAAATTTGGTTAAATGCTTGGAGTTGCCGGAGAAGTATTAAGTAATGCTCGTCGAGTCGAACTGGTAGGCAGAGCTACTGCGGTATTTGCAGCGAAGTCAGATGAGGGACCAAGAGATTACACAGATTTTTTAAAAAGTTATGAAAAGTGCATATGAATTGGTACCAGAAGCGTGAATACAGCGGACCAGAGACATAAAGAAGGAACGAGGTCAGATTTACATTGAGTTAGAAAGAAATAAACATAGTCATTTTGATAGATGCATGCGGACCTTAAACATAGATAAGACATGTGAGGCTCACAAAAAAACTATTCTGCTGGATAAGTTCAAGAACTCTCCACCAGAGATGATAAGTACCTACGTGGATGAACATAAAATTCAAGAAGGCATTATAGTGGCAGAGATAACAGCTGAATATGCATTGCTGCATCAGGGGAAATTTTGCTTCTGGTAGGACTTGCATCCTGTGGGTGATAGAAATTGGGAGAAGGCGCGATCCTTCACGACAAAACAAACAGTACAGCACACTGATAATAGTTGATGATAGGTGAAGGAAGAAGCCCATGAGGGTGTAAAGTCTCAGGTGTTTCCAATGTGGTAAACATGTGACACACAATACAAGAGTGCTGGTCGGTGAAGAAAGGCACTGAAGAGATGTGCTCAGGAAGGCTAACCCAGTGGGACTAAAGGAAGTAGTGAAGTCTCAATGACGCCTACACCGCTGTGGGTAACATTTACACTGGGGGAACCGAGGGAGAAAGGAAGGAAGATACAATTTTGAGAGATATGGCATCTATTCAGTGTCGAGGACTAAGATGTGAAGTTATTTGGTCTCTCTGAAATGTTACCAGAGAGACAGGTATTTCCTGAAAATTTGGGCAGAAGTTTAGCGTTCCCTGCGTAAGATCAGGTTGAAGAGCTAATTCAAGACTGGGGAGGTAACAGTGAGAGTAATTAACAAAATATTAGTTTTAGGAATACAACAATATCCAAGGTGGGACTGCCTCCCTTGTTGTGGAGAAGTCAATGGGAGACCACGGAACTGAGCAGATGCAAGAGAAATACTCTCGAATTTTTACAGGCTTTGTAGTGACAATCTTCCACTGTCATAAGTCGCAGCAAGCACTAAGTAAAGAAAAAGATGAAGGAGTTTGAGATTCAGCTGTTTGACCCCCTGTTCTGGTATTGGCTCAGGGAGAAGTATTTCATCCTGAACGACTTATGGACTTGCAAAATCAAAAAGTGACAATAAAGTATGTTTACATATATTAATGTTGAATCAACAACGGAATCAGAATGCATTCCCAAATGGTATTATCTTAAATATAGAATGTTAAGACGTAACTGGATATCAGAGCAAGTAAGCACAGAAGAGAAATGGACAGAAGTGCACGACACTGTGTTACCAGCAGCATACAAACAGGAAACAAAAATGGGTAGCACATGAGTTAAAAGTAGAAGTTTATCTCAGTTTGAGGAAGACTCAGACTCAGACAAAAAACAACTTATGTTTATCTGGACTGCACAAGGATATGGTTAAATTTAGCCACACATATCACATGTGCCAAATGGTAGTTCAGCCGCACCCAGTAATAAAACCAGCAGGTTTGTTACCAATTCCCACATTCGAAGAATCTTTCATGTGGGTAACGATACATTTTGTTGGTCTCCCGCCTAAAACTAAAAGTGGGAAAGAGTACATGATAACCATAATAGATAGGTCTACAGATTTCCGGTCGCAATCCATTATGGATTATGGCAAAAAGCAAGAAAAGATGGTAGAGGAATTGGTAGCGTTCTTTGCAGGGTATGTGTTACCCAGAGAGATTCAGTCAGACCAATGATCTAATATTACTGCTTGGTTGGTTAAGGAAGTTATGTATGCCTTAGGCATGTATCACTTTAATCTGTAATGATATGAAGTCAAACACCTCCGTTAGTTGCTTCAGACACCCTGGAAACCTTGCCTTACCTCATTATCTGTTACAATAAGAGTGACAGAGAACGTACACATTTCACTAATTAATGAAAATCTCATTAATTTTTTTAACTCAAAAATTGAACATCATATAAAACTGTTCACAACTTTAAGCCCCTCTTTGTCTTAACTGCTCACTGTCTGTCTCCAAATACCTAACAGTATGCTGTTCCTTGAGGGCACATTACAATTGCATGAACCTAATTTCAAAAGTACACAGTCGTTGTCTTTGTCTGTGTCATTATTCTTCCTGCTGCTGATTTCCCAGAGTCATCGTCTGTCTTTTTTTTTGACTGCGAGTATTTTTCAAATGCAAATGTAGTTTTGAAAGAGAATGTTTACTCATTTCTTTTCGAATTAAATGTTTGATGGGCAAAAAGCTCTTCTTGAGTTTCTTTCTCTTTGGCATTGCTGTTTGACCTATTTTCAAGTTATCTGTATTCTTGATTCCCTCACATTGGATCGTCTCATTAGTTCAATTTTGGCAAGACAATAAATACGCGTTGCATTGCTTTTAGTACCATGAGATATAATTTAAATTAATGGGTTAAATTTGAACTGTTGTAAAAACGCTAGCCAAAACTCAGGATCCGTTTCACAGGCAGTTATTTTCAAATTGCGATACAATCTGGAACTGCCAGTTAGTCCTATACACACGTGATATAAGCTCTTAGGTCAGAACAACATTATCACTCTCTTAAAGTTAGTTTACATGCCTTCAAGTTTATAATGCAATCATTAAATGTCTCTTGGCCTGTACTGTGGTCAGAGCTGTTTAATTTCACTTGTTTCGTAGCTTTGTTGTCTGACAGACGTGTTCATTCCAACATAGCTTTCTTTGTCGTGGAAGTGTTGAGTCAGTTATCGCATGAAACGTTGTCGATTCTGTTGCATAGCCTTCTGAACATTATGTAATTTAAAGGTGTAGGATGGACCAAAAGGGATAATGACAAACAGATTTTCTGAGTAGGCAAAGAAGCTGAAGCTTTAGAATACCACACTTCTATTTTGTATATTGCGCTTTAACGCTTGGAATGTTTCAACTGCCTCTTTGTTCACAGACCAGCACGTATTATTAATGAATCATGAACAAAATTCTTTCGAGTCTTTCACACGTCTTGTAATGTTTAGCATAGACTTGCGGCCCATTAGTTACTATTTTGCCAAGATATCTCTCCAAAACAAAAACAGCAGTCGATAAAGCATTAGAAAACCTCAGGAGATGACTCAAAGAAACTTAATGCAAAATAATTTAAAAATGCATCCATGCTGCATCTCAACATTGCACATGCCAGCATTTAAAGTTAGTGTTCAAAGAAGATCATTTTCAAACGCTCCGATCTCATGAAATATACTATAAAAATTGGCTTTATTTCAGAACTGAAGTCCTTGAATAATCGATTAAAGGATGCAGGTGAGATTATGAAAACAACAGCTTCTCAGAGAAAAGGTCAAAAGCTAAGAATATGTTGTTGTCTCCGATCCCTACATACCTGTGTCGCTATCAAAGCAGGCATTATTTTTGCAAACGTTACTGGGCCTTCGACCATGCGCCAAAAACTAAAATGAGGTGAGATGAAAGTGACTGCCTTTGATATAAAACTTTGATTCAACAGAGCATGGCATCAAGAAGCCACAGCAAAGCTAGAATCAGTGTGCTTCAGTGTCCATACTTTCTAATGCTAACAATAAAACCTGATGCATACAAAGATTGGCGTGGTTTTCAAGATCAGCTATCTCAGGTTCACGACATCTCTCCAAGAGTTTCTCACGCTAGTGTCCCAGGCCCAATCATCTTCAGCTAATTTACCAATGCCCTTCCCTGCATAATAAGATCAGGACTGAAGGTATTCACCGATGTTTGCACAATTCCCATCACCATTCTTAGTTTTTTCAGGACTAAAACGGACCATTTTCAAGTACAAAAAGATCTGGACAATATCCAGTCTTGGGCTAAGAATTAGCAAGTAACTTACGCGCCTAACAAATTCTAGGCACTGATCATGACCAATATGAGACAGTTTCACTTCAGCCCCTTGATATTAAATGGTGTTCCCATCACTGAATCCGCACGGTCAACATCGTTGAGGTTATCATTGTCCAGAAACTCAACTGGACTCACCAATTAAACACAGTGTCTTGAAGGTAAAAACAATGACTGTAGATGCTGAAAACCAAATACTGGATTAGTGGTGCTGGAAGAGCACAGCAGTTCAGGCAGCATCCAACGAGCAGCGAAATCGACGTTTCGGGCAAAAGCCCTTCATCAGGAAGTGTTCTAAGATAAGAACCAGACATCAGACTTTACAAGAAGACATCCTGATGAAGGGCTTTTGCCCGAAACGTCGATTTCGCTGCTCGTTGGATGCTGCCTGAACTGCTGTGCTTTTCCAGAACCACTAATCCAGTACAGTGTCTTGAAGGTCAGATGAAAGGCGAGGAACACTGCAATGAACAACTCACCTCTTGACTCACCAAAGCCTGTCCACGAACTGCAAGACACAACGGCAGCCGAAACAACATCCAAAAATCCTGGCTGCATCCAGGATAAAGCAGCCCACTTAATTTTCACAGTATCATCAAGAATCCATTCCCTCCATCAACGAAGCTCAGTTTCAGCATCGTTCACTATCGGTACGATGCATTGAAGAAATGAATCAAAGATCCTCAGCCAGCTAAATAAACCAATGACCAGTTCAATCGAGAAGGAAAAGGGCAGTGGATATGTCGGAACACCACCATGTTCATGTTTTTTTTTCAAGTCACTTCTCATTCAGACATGGAAATATATCACCATTCCTTCACTGTCACTTGGTCAAAATCCTGGATTTCCTTCCCCAGGGGCATTGACAGCCAACCAATAGCAGGTGGACTGCGGTAGATCAAGAAGGCAACCGATCACCACCTTCTCATGGACAATTAGAGAGAGCAATAAATGTTGGTTAGCGAGCGACAAACATGAGTGTATATATTAAAAATCTGCTGCCATTTTTAATTAACGTTCAATCGCCCTTTACAATTGAGCACATAGGGACAATTACCTTTTAATGTCAAACTTTATTGTAATCAATGGAAATTCTGGTGCCGTACACAACATAACTGAACGCTGATTAGAAACATCATGTAAATGCCAGACCAAGTCATTCATATTGGATATCAAACTGTTCAAATTAGTAGAGGTTTGCCACATTCAGAGTGAAGGGAGACCAATGTCGGACTTTGATCAAGATTCTTGGGATATGCATAAACTAATTCAAGCATCATTGAAAAGTTAGATGCTGTTGTAAAGCAAAGCAGTTAAAACTTGGTCTGTGAAAATGAAAGCTACGTTTTATTTCTGTACATACAGAGAGAAAACGCAATGAAGTTGAAACAGGTTAAAAAAAAGGATTCGTACTTTCATGTGAACTTTCCCTGAACATTTTATACAAGTGAACATTTGTAGTTGTTTTGTTTATCACTCAAAGCATATGTGTATTGTTTGTTTTTAGAATTGCTAGGTAAAGGCAAGAATGATGGTAAGTTTAAATCACATGTTTGTCAAAAATCCAACAAAGATGCAATAGATTTTCCATGCTTTAAATGTTTTCTAGTGCCTCTGTTTATTGAAGTACTCAAAATCCTTCCTCTGTGAAAAAAAACTTCACTTTTATTTGAAAAAAATTCAAATTTTCACTCCTGCTAAGACTGTACACATAAATTCACTTTACGTAGTTAAGTAATTGGCTGTCTTTTTCTTGTATTAATTTGCTAGTAGTGTCATGACATATCTTGCTCACTCCATCCACTCACCGTGCACTCTGCAAAAACAATTGCACACAAGCGACCAATTTTCAGGAACTGCTGAAATCACATGTAACGTGGACTTCCAGTGATTCTTCATTGCACAATTAATGATTTCTATATAGCACATTAAATTACACTTTGCCTCGGGAAATCCAATATTGTAATCATGAACTTTTAGAGACGTTGATTTTCTGAATGACGAGATTTTGTTTTCAAACGCGACTCAACTAATATCAGTTTAGAAAGGGAGATTTGAAGTGTTAATTATAGAAACGATTGAGATTTCCTTTTAACAATGCACTATCATTGTCTTTCTCTTACTCACCTATTCAGACGTCTTCTAAACCATATGTATGGTATTTTCTTACAGTTCACTCGCTGGCATTATGTCTTCTTGTAAAGTCTGATGTCTGGTTCTTATCTTAGAACACTTCTTTGATATGTAGTGAGATTAATTGTTGCAGAAAATGACTTTTTCTAAAACAAAAGGATCATTCTGAAGGGAATTGTTGAATTGAATGTTCGAAAATTTTGTTGGTACTGTGCAGAAAATCACCTGTCCTGACATATAGTCAACTGGTATAAGACTTACAGCCTGCAAGTTTGGAAACTACAGTCTCATATGTAGCTCTAAGACCAAACCTTCAAAGAAAAGAGCATAAACTGTAATTTCGTCAAGTTCAGGCAGCCAGCCTGAATATATATCATTTGTGATGTCGCTCTTACTACTCTCCTTGGTTCTATTTTAGCACTGAATACAATTAACGTCTCAGCAAACCATGCAGATTGTATAACAATAGCTGGGGGGGCTTTCAGAATTTGTGTTCTTTTCGCAAATAACAAATTAGATAGGTGCCCTTTATTTAGAAGTATAACGGCAACAATTACAACATGAAACAGGCAGTGTTTGGACTATATTTGAAAACTGCACAATTTGCTATTCCAGTTCAGCTTGCACATAATGAAAATATCAGAAATTCTTCGAAATTGAATCTGTATTATTTTCAGATCAACGTTTCAGTGAGTTACTCGAAGGTAAAATATTGGACTTAATTATGCCATAATACACTATATGAATGTTTCAGCGGCCACTGTACAATGTAGAAACAGAAATTCCATTCAATCACTACAAATGCCACTGTGAAATGCAGAACGAATCGACTCAGAATGCAACTTTTGTTAACGTAACTTTTGTGTCCAGATTAACGACTTGAACTGTGGCTCTTTTAGCTTTCAGGATGTATGAATTAATCATCATTAGGCCAACATCAAAACTGATGTCTGTAAAAATGCTCCGTGAAAATGTAAATCTTTAAACGTAATTACTTGGCTCTGTTATGACGAATACATGGATGATTATCGGAGAGATTATCGCAGACAACGGGTTCTTGTACCTAAGTGCAATGGCTGCCAGTTTCTAGCATGTGGAGTAGCTTCTTGAGGACACAGGTAACGTCTGGTAGAACCGAATGATTGTTGCTTCTTTGTTTGCATTTAAACATTTTATGTTTCCTTTTGCATGATCTGTTTTACTAGCTGAGTACTGCATGCTCATAATCCACATTCAAAGGAAAGTACCTTTTTTTAAACTTGCCTCAATATTACAGAAGCATAATTCATAAGTATTCAAGAGTTGCTTTTTAATAGATTTTTTAAAAAAGCATGTTCAGTAACAGTGCTCTACTTCCCTGTAGGCATGGACAAACAATGCGTTTATTTAGCTTGCTTTCCACCAGTTCGTTAAAAATCTATTTTTTTTCGTAATTGTTAAAACTATTTTGGACTTGACGCTGCAAGGTCAAGACGAAATTCTTAACAGATGATGATTTATTTTGAATATAACACGGGATAAGTGGTGAGCCAAAGCCTTGAATGAACACCTCCCTCCTCCCCACCCGGGCCCACCTCAGGGATTTTGTTAGCATTATCAAAATTCTGTATCAATGCCGTAGAAATTTTGTTGCTGCTGTTGTGGAAACTTCAGAATGGAATATGACATAGAAAATAAAAGATAAGCGAATATTTTGCACATGCTCTACTTTCATTAATCAGACGGCACGGACAAATTCACAAATATTTTTAATGAGCTATATTTTAATGTTGGAGATGAACAGAAACAAAAGAATTATTGAGTTGCATAGAATTTGAAGTAAAATATTTATTTAAGAAGGAACAAAAGAGATGTCTAGCACAGGACCAGACCCGTCTGCCCTCCGGATCTGTGCTGTTTAAAATCATAGAGTATACAAAACAGAACATCGAATAGTACAGCACAGAACAGCACCTTTGGCCATGGATGTTCGCTGACATTTTGTCCTACTCTAAGACTGAACTAATATAAATAAACCCTTATTTTACCATCTTACATATGCCTATCCAAGAGTTGCTTAGATATCTCTAATGTGCCTGATTCTACGACCACTGATCACAGTGCCTTCCATGCACCCAACACTCACTGCATAAAGGATCAACCACTGATATTTCCCATAAAGGTTCCTCGAACCACGTTAAAATGTTGCCCCTTTTTGATATCCATTTATGCCCTTGGGAAACGTCTCTGACTATATTTCTCAACAACTTGTACACCGCTATCATGTTACATCTCACCCTTCTTTGCTCCAATCAGAAAAAAAAACGTAGCTCGCTTAATATTCCTTCAAGAGACATGCCTTCCAGTCCAGGCAGTATACTGGTTTATCTCTTTTGCACGGTCTCTGAAGCGTCCAGCTCTTTCTTAAGTTGAGGGGACCAGAACTGAACAGAATGTTCAAGTGTGCTCGAACAAGACTCTGTAGAGCTGCAGTATAACCTCATGGCCATGAAACTTTATCTCACCTCTAATGAAATCCAACATACCATACACCTTCTTAATAATAGTATCAACTTGGATGGCATCTGTGAGGGATCAATGGACAGGGAAACCAAAATCACTTTCTTCTTCCAATATTCCAAGAATCCTGCTTTTAAGCTTGTATTCTAATTCGAAGTGCTAAAATGAATCACTTGACACTTTTCCAGTTTTAACTGCACCTACCACTTCTTAGACCAGCTCTGCATCCTGTCAATGTGCTGTTATAAATAACAACAGCCCTCCACACTATACACAACTCCCCCAAACCTCGTACCATTGGCAAAATTACTAACCCTAACTTCAACCTCCTCATGCAAGTCATTTATTAAAATCACAAAGAGCGGAGTTCTCAAAACAGATCTGCTTTGAACACTGCTGATGACAAAGCTCCAGGCTGAATACGTTCTATCTTCCACCAGCCTCTGTCTTCTATTCTGTATCAAGAAAGCCAAATTTCCATGAATCCCATTTCATAATTACCTTTTGAATGAGCCTATCGTACTGGAGGAGAAAGTGAGAACGGCAGATGCTGAAGATCAGAGTTAAAAAGTGTGTTGCTGGAAAATCACAAACTGTTAGGCAGCATCCGAGGAGTAGGCAATTCGAAGTTTCGAGCAGAACTTCTTAATCAAGAACATTCGTGATGAAACTGTGCTCGAAACGTTGAATCTACTGCTCCTCAATGCTACATGATCGGACATGCTTTTTGAACAGCACACGTTTTGGCACGACCATGTTGACCCCACAGCCACTGCTGTACCTTCATCAATGCGTTTCTTCACATCCTTAAAGTCTTCAATAAGTTATGTAGTGCCTGTACTGCTCATTACAAAGCCATGCTGACTATTTCTATCAAATAACGGTTTGCCAATTAATCATAATTCCTGTCTCGAAGAATTATCTCCAGTAAATTGTGCACCATAGACGAAAGACTGACTGATTTGTAATTCCTAAGATTATACATTTTCCCTTACTTAAACAAGGGAATAACACTTACCACAGTCCATTAATCTGGCAGCAATACAGTCGGTACTGCGTATGCAAAGATCATTGCCAAAGGCAATGCAATGTCTTTCCCTGCTTCCCTTCAGAACCTGGGGTATATCCCATATGCTGAAAATGTGTTGCAGGAAAAGTGCAGCAGGTCAGGCAGCATCCAAGGAGCAGGTGAATCGACGTTTCGGGCATGAGCCCTTCTTCAGGAAACCTGATTCCTGAAGAAGGGCTCATACCCAAAACGTCGATTCTCCTGCTCCTTGGATGCTGCCTGACCTGCTGCGCTTTTCCAGCAACACATTTGCAGCTCTGATATCCAGCATCTGCAGTCCCCACTTTCTCCTAGATACCATCGGGCAAAGTTGACCAAGTTGTCAAGCACCAAGTCCAAAATGGCCTCCCCTATAATCAACCAATCTACATATTGTGTCAAGAGTCATTCTGTACACATCTAACAAAAACTACTCCATTCAAACTATTTGAAGTATCATGCCCTAATTGAAAACATAAACTGCCCTTATTCTCTCCGTAGTCCTCTGTTCACTCTCTGTTTGGTTATACATGCAAATGCCTCCTTAATGTCGGCCATATGCCAGCTTCCATGACCTCTTCGAACAGTGATTTTCAGGCACCCTCTACTCTCTGCGTGAAAACTGTGCACACCTTCCTTAAACGTTCCCCATCTCTCATTGAACGTGTCCCTCTTGTAATTGAATTTTCAAATCTGGGGAAAAAGCTTCTCTCTATCCCCTCTAACAATGCCTTTTGTAATGTTGGAGGCACGTATCAGGTCTTCTCTCAACCACATTCTTTCCAGTCAAAATGATCCGATTGTTTTTAGACTACTTTCATCGCCATTACCCTCATGACCCTACTCTGCACTGTCTGCAAAGCTTTACGAGCAGCATTCTGTAGACGACACTGGTAACTGCTTCTTCAAATTCTCAATACGTTTTGTTCCATCATCAACCAGGCAAGAGAATTGTTTACATCTCTGTGGAGGAAGGGGCGATTGACCACACCCTTAATAATCAAGGAAGCAGAAATTGTTGAAGCATCACGTGAACCTTTATCTTTTCGTTATAATCAATTGCATTCAAGGCACTACAAATGGATGTCAGTCAGGATGAGAAATGGTGGAATTATTATGCTGCCACTATTTCTCATCGTGTCTCTATAAATTGCATCCTTTAATAACTAATCTATTTCGCAGACAGCAAATACATAAAGCACAATATCCTTGATAATACACACAAATGTTCATAATTCTGACAGAAATTCAAAAGTTAAGAGACGACCTGAGAGATGCAGGTGAGTAACGCAATGTGTATGTTTTTTTTATGTGAAGATTGATGAATGAACTCCTATTACTTATTGTTATTTTGTTACATATTTACAGTTTACAGGAGTGTTTATGATAAACCTTTCGAGATAGAATTAAGTTAATATCAAAAGCACTGCAAAACCAAGATTTCTGTTCAAAGTGTGGCAAAAGTGAATTATTGTTGTGACCTATCACTGGCTGACATTTGTTCAATGTCTTCTGGCAATACTACCTATCATTTATGTGCTACCTGGTACTTAATTCTTCAGTTGTTTTCCTGTGTATAGTCAAAGATGGAAGCGTAAAGAATGTGTACAATGAAGTGTACACCAATACCAATATTCATACCACAAGGCCGAGAGCATTGTATGCTTTCTGCACTGAACATGACGAATGACTGAGAATCATGATAGGTGGTGTTTGTTTGGTTATTGGTAGATTGTGAAAACATCTTATGCAGCAGGTCATCTGTGGTCTTTAAAATATCCAGCCAAGGTATTTCAGTATAATATGCAAGCCAACAAACGTCAGCTATGTCAAATCTTCTGCTTGTGATGATTATTCAGTTTCCACTATTCTCCATGTGCTGTGATGTGTGCACGGGAAATATGTTTGATAGAATAATATTGCATATGCATATGTTACTCTGCAGACGTTTTCAATGAGTATGTTTTTAAATATTAGCACTTCACAATTGGATCAATGTATGCAAGAAATTAATTAAAATTGGTGATGCATAGTTATCGCAGAGAAAAGCGAATATTGTTGCAAAGTTTAAGAGCATGGTCCTGCCTGTTCCTCATGGTTAACCAACCCACAATTCCAAATTAATTGCAGACCGGTAGTCAGAATGTGTCCATAATCCTGAACCTTACTCTATATTATACAGTAAAAATAACAATAATAAGTTTAATTCTATTGATCATACATTAATTAATACTCTATTTCTATGACCTTCTGGCAATGAATTCAGAACCTTATGCGATTCATGTTTCAAACATTTATGACGGTATTGTCAATGATTTTATATGAAATTGTTTGAATGGGATTGTCGTGCATTCTTCACTGTTCCAACATTTCTGAACAATATTTCCTGCTTATATTGCCTACATCGTTTTTGATATTGAAGAAATATAACCAAACGCATATCAATGTAGTTGCCTAAATTGTCAGTCTCATTGAGACGATACGGATGCATGAACAATCAATGGGTAGGCACGATATTACCTGAAGTTCAGACAAAATGTGTGGTGATCGTGATTTCTTAGTCAGCTATACAAATATAATAGTACTAAACAAATGCAGGGAGAATGCCCAGATGACCAGGAAATTAAATAAAGAGAACGTCACTGTGCCAATTGTCCGACTCCTGCTGTTTTTTTCAAAAGTTCATGACATTTTTCAACCTTGATTGAATGTGATCCGCAAACGTTTTTTTGAGACTGTTAACATGCTGCAATAAGAAGTCGAAAATAATCTGGGGTTGGTTATTTTTTCTAACAACACTTTATTGCTCCATCAATTTATGCACAATCAATGCTAAATAGGTCCCCTCTCCATATTTAGCAGCTGGTTTAAATTCTAGATTATGTTTAATGTCGTGTGTAGTAAGGAAACTTTCTTTAACTAAATTATTGCGTTTCTATTTACGGATTCAAATTTGTTGTCTGTGCTCCTCCTACTGCACTATACCATGCAGCATTTCAACATGTATAAAAACGAACCCATAAGCCCCTGTCAAGAAAATTGACAATTTCGTTTTGAAGTTTTGCTCAAGGCTCTGCATTGTTCATATTTCTTCCAAGTATGATCTTATGCTTTTTTTTTGTATCTAAGGGTCTCAGGTCTGTCTAAGTTTAATATAAAAATCCTAAAAAAACCCTTAATTTCCATGGGACAAACTTAATTAAACAATTCCCGTTAGTTCAAATATTCATTTTGATATTGTTTCTGATCTTATTAGTAGCAGCGGGATGACATCAAATGGTGCAATGTCTAACTAAACCAATACTGTTTCTTCTTAACAAATTTTGCAAATGTGCGCAGGATTATGAATATTCGGCAGAAGAGTTACTATTAAACGTCAGCTCACACGCAAACTTACAAATTACTTTTTATCTAAACGGATGTGTGCTTGTATCAGTTCTTTACTTTTCAAGATTGTGTACGTGTGGGTCTCTGTCCTTACGAAAGTAGAAGGGATTTTCAAGAGGTCTGTCTGATGTCTATACAATTTCCATTCGTATTTTGCAGAACAAATATAATGGATCTCACGTTGTCCTCGAAGCATGTCAGTCAATGGAATATTTCCCTTTTCAAAAGTTCGGAAATATCTTCATATACATAGAATCTGCTTTTTACTCTTTTTGTTGCACAAATGAGTAACGTGCATTCCAAGTCATTTTCAGACTCCTGTTTTTGTTTCTGCCGCATCTCTTGAAATTTTATCCCTTAGTAGGATTGTAGGACTTACATTAGGTCAGTTTCTCGACTTCATATATTTAAATCCTATGTTTATCACAACAGATTTCCACCATCTATTGAATATTTATTGGACATTGTCCTCCTTTGAATCATCACATTAACATCTGTCATAAGCTTGCTTTTCTTTTTTTCATTAAGAGCACTGTTACTTTCGATTCCTGAAGTTCTGGGGATGTTTGTGCAATTTGTCATGTTGGGTTTGTTTTATATATGCACCTTATTGTAATCTCCTGTATAAATTATGAAAATCATCCACATTTTCACAATCATTGCCAATGTATTAAGTCAACGAAACATCTTTGTATTCCTGGCAGAGTTTAAAAGCGAAAGTTTTTGCATGTGACTCGAACAGACATGAGCAATTCTCAGTGTGGCTTTTACAAAAAAAGTCACCTACATTGCCTGTTTTTCAGTTATGGGTGTGAAGCGAGAATAAATAAATGGCGTTAATATATTCTGACATGTATGCCACTAGACAGTTATTTCTGGATCATATTTTGAACATTCGGCTCAATTAGTCCATGACATAATCTTCGAGCAAGGCAGGAATGCGAACATATCGCACTTTCATATTTTGTCAGTCACTGAAAGCTTCCCCACGCGCATGTCGTTTTTCCCCTTCAACTGCCAGTGGGGAAAAAAAGAACTAATTTGTCTACACCATTATGGTTCTCATTGAAAGCAGTTTCTATTTCAGTGTGCACTGCATAATTACTTGCATATCATTCAACTTCTTTAAGCGTAGATAAATCATTATTAAAAAAATCAAACACCTGTTGATTCTGTCACTTCTGTTCTGAACGTAACACAGGTCAAAAATTTAAAACCATAACATTGAACTAAAAAAATGTCCGAAAATTCCATTGCATATATCATTTCTTCACACTAATCAAAGACGCTTAGAATATTCCTGAAATATGTGGAGATGAAATGGTTATACCTTTGGTTGATGTCTACCATATTATTCTTTGCAAAAAAATCATAATAACTCACGACACGACCAGGCAAACTCACAACCATACCATAAACCAAATACATATAAGAAATAACTACCTGATAACTCAGATTCCATAGGATCCCAATTGCCCACAAAGTAGTAAACACATTTGGACAGTTCATAAGAAAGTTTAAAGAATCGTGCCCCAACATCCAACAGTGCCAACTTTATCTACGAGACATCCTGCAAGGATTGTGAAAAACTAACATAGGACCAACCGGAACAAAACTCACTTTTGAAGTGCATGAATATCAACTCGCAACTGAAAGCATGACCAGTCGTGGGCGGCACGGTGGCACAGTGGGCGGCACCGTGGCACAGTGGTAAGCACTGTTGCCTCACAGCGCCAGAGACCCGGGTTCAGTTCCTGACTCAGGCGATTCTCTGTTTGGAGTTTGCACATTCTCCCCGTGTCTGCGTGGGTTTCCTCCGGGTTCCTCCCACAATCCAAAAAATCTGCAGGTTAGGTGGATTGGCCATGCAAAATTGACCGTAGTGTTAGGTGAATGGGTGAATGTACGGGAATGGATCTAGTTGGGTGGCGGGTCGGTGTGGATCAGTTGGGCTGAAGGGCCTGTTTCCACACTGTACGTAATTTAAAAAAAACATTGTTGATTGTTATTTCCAAACACACAGACAACGATTAAACGAGTTCAACTGGGATAATGCAAACATCTTAGCACAGGCAAAAAAACAGACACATGAAAGAATACCTTGAGGCCTGGCATTCTAACGGTAACTGAATCTAAAACAACATTGAACCCGACGCTACACACAAACCACGGAGATACAGAACACGAAGTAGCAAAAAAAGAGATGCATATATACCAGACAGGGCAGACCCCACCAACACTTTATCGTCAACACAACTGACGATGTCATCTGGCGAGGCAATGAAACATCTGCAGAAAAACACAGCAGCTCAGCAATTACATTTATGATCTCATTCCCATTCTGAGGTGATACTGGAGACCTTTCAGGATACTTTCGAATCAGGGAGAGACCCAGACAAATGGAAAATAGCTAACGTCTCACCCCCTTTACAATAAGTTGGTAGGAAATATGCAAAAGATGGAAAATTATACACTGAATAGCCTAACCTCGTTGGTGGGTAAGATCCTGGAATTCACTGGGATGATTGAGGTTTATGTATACTTGTATTTATATGGCAAAATAGGCCAAAGTCAAAAATCACACAACACCAGATTATCGTCCAACATGTTTAATTGGAAGCACTAGCTTTTGGAGCGCCGCTCCTTCATCAGGTAGGCCAAGTCAGCATTGTTTTGTTAAGGAACGATCTTACCTGACATACCTGTTACATTTCTTTGAGGACGTAATGAGCAGGTTAGACCATGGAGAACTAACGAATGTTATCTTTGTAGATTTTAAGAAGGTGCTCCGATGAGGCTACCGAGTAATATATGAGCCCATTTTGTCAGAGGCAAGATGCTAGCATGGACAAAAGTTTGGCTGTCTGGTTGAAAGCAGAGAGTGAGAATAAATGTGTCCTTATCAGAACGGCATCTGGTGATAAGTGGTGTTCTGCAAGGCTCCGAGTCTGGATCATAACTTTTCACTTTAAACATGAATGATCGAGATGAAGGAACTGAGGACATCTGGCTAATTTGTAGTCTATGCAAATATCGATAGAGGGACAGGCAGTATTGAGGAGATAACGAAGCAGAAGAAGGATTTGGACAGTTGATGAGAGTAGGAAAATAAGTGGCAGATAGTGTACAGGCATGGGCAAATATGAAGTCATGTACTTTTGGGAGAAGAGAAGAGGCCTAGAATATTTTTTAAATGGGACAAAATTCGAAGTTTGGAGTGCGAAGAGATTTGAGAGTTCCAGTTCAGGATCCTTCAAGGTAAACTTGCAGTTTCAATTAGTAGTTTGGAAGGTAAATGCAATAATGGCATTTATTTTGAGAGGACTTGAATATAAAAGTAGGGATGTGGATCTGAGGTTTTAAAAGCATCTGGGCAGTCAGCATTTAGATTATTTTGTACTGTTATGGGCCCCATAGCTCAGAAATGATGTACAGGCCCAAGAGTGTGCTCAGAGGATGTCCATGGGAATGGTCACAGGAATGATTAGCTTAACGTATGAAGAATGTTTGAGGGCACTGCGATTTTACTCAATGGAATATAAACGGATGAGGAGGGTATCTAATCGAGATGTACAGAATACTGAGTGGCCTATAAAGTGTGCATGTTGGAAAGATGTTTCTGTTAATATGAGGGACTAGGACGCGAAGACTAAAGAATGCCCTTTCGGAATGTAGATAATGAGGAAAATCCAGCCAGAGAGTGGTGAATCATTACCGCACTGGCCTATGTAGGCCAGGTCATTGGATATGTTTCAGAAAGACAAAGGTAATTACTTGAGTATCAAGGGGTACAAGTATTATGGGGAGAAGGCAGAAACATGGGCCATGATTGAACAGCAGAGCCGACTCAATGGGCTGAATGAGTTAACTTCTGCACCTTCGTCTTATGGTATTATGGGCTGATACAAATCTTTTCAAAAATTCTGTTCATAATACTTTCTGAACTTATTACAAATGTAATCACTTAGTGAGCTGAACATTAGTTTGTTTTTGAGAAATGAAATATTTGATGTCTCTTGCCAATTTTAGAAATCGATTTTTATCTGTCTTAGTGGTTGTTTAAGAGATTTATTGTTTTGAAAAACAAAGAGTAGGTGCGGTCTGAGATTTTAACCAGCAGAAATTATTTACAAGAACATTCATGACCAGTATATTGAATGTTCCGTATTTATCACAGAAGCCAAGCTGAACGCGAAAAACAAAGGTAAAAATAAAGAATCGTGGAATGTTGATCAAACATGTGCATGTACAGCATTCTATTATTTCTGAATGCGACATTGAATTCAAGTTTGGACTAAATTGACGTGTTTAAATTTATGCTGTGGCTCATTCCCTTGCCACAAATTATTGTGTAACTAACAATTTTAAGTGTACATCTACAGGTATTGAACCAGTATCGGCAATTTGAATTACATAATTTACAGGATTCTTGCATTTTATCCATCAATTACGTGGACGACAGAATTCTCAAGAATACTGAGGAAGAATTTCCTTTTTGAAAATGAATTCCTCCACGTCAGTTACTTGTGATCACAAATGAGAATTATTTTGCAAGTGTTGCATCACTATGTCAAACATACTGTGCGTGCTATTATACTGTGCGTGCTGCCGCAACTTTAAATCTGACAATGTTATCAAGCAGAGTGAAGAGTGACAGGTATATTCAAACACTGAAACCTCAAGCTGCCATTAATATCATGGATCACCAGAGCGTAAAATTTATTCTATTGTCCGTAATGTTATGATAGTAAACCTCTAATTTCAGCATTTTACATCAGTGACATTTTCACAGCATCCCGTGCAACAAATCCATTTATCATCTTCTTAACATTTTATTTATTAAGTTCAGTATTAAATAATATGGAAGTTCAAGAAAATGATCCCGATATTCCTTGAAATTTGCATGGCTTTGTCACCTAAATATTACGAATTTATGAAAATTATTTTTCATTTTATCAGTCAGTGCTCTGCTTTGACACTTTCCCTCCTTTCTCTTGTTTTCTGACACGAACAGTTTCATTAATAAGTATATCATTTGTCCTCTTCGATGGAGTAAATGTTCCTATCTCTAGAGCATTGCCATATAATTTTGAAAAAAAAACTATGTAGTAGCCTTCTCCTTGAAATTGACTACACGCTAAAGAGAACATATCATACAACATTTTCTATGGTGAACGTCTATCAATCTTGAACTGAAAAAGCTTTATATCGCGTTTGTGACAGAAATATAACATTTATCGCTTTCAATTTCCACTTTAGACATTACAAAGCTGCAAAACCAAATAGATGAACTTGGTAAGAATTTAGAGTAGGGATTGTTTTTTCTCTAACGAGCGGTATCACCTCGTAGAAGCACACTGCATCGGGTCTTGGATTGAGAACACACAATTTCAACTAAATCTGTACTGAAAATCTGTTACGTAAGTATGCAATAAGAACGGTATTATATTCGAGGAAAATAAAAGGAAAGTGGAAATTGGAGTATGAAGATAAATTTTAAGTTTTGTCAAATGAACATGCAGAGAGGAAAGGGAAGAAATCACGTTGAATGACAGTTGGAAAGAGTGACTAGACATTTGCTTACAAAAAAAAGAGAAACTCAACCAAACGAAGGGACATTGTTCTTTCGAATAAATAATAAAGGAACTGAACGTGTATACTGGAGATTAAGATTCTGCTTATGCTAAAACTGTCACCAAAACACTATTATGTGGTTTGGTAATGTCCAATATCAACACTTTAAAACACGAGAAAAGTGGTCTAAATAATGGTGAGCATAAAATTATTACATTGGGTGAAATTCGCTAACAAATTAAATGTTAAGCCAGAGCGCTCTTTTTATTCCCTAAAGTGTTTGGTCCACTTGTCTAAGATAGGATGCACCTGCCTTAAATGGAAAGCAAGGAGTGTTCACAGAACTGCGATTTGGAATTGATTGATACGGCAGATTTTAGAGCACTAGGAGAACAATTGTTTAGTTTTCCTATAAACTAGGGTACCCAGTTGACAGCATGCAGATTCATCACGGTTTTCAACAGGATGGACGGGGAAGACAGGTTTACGATTCTTAGTGCTCATGTGCAATGGTAACCATTGGTAAGCAACGGTTTAATATTTAGAGCAGAGTTAATTAAGAAATTAACAAACTAGAAGGACATAATTATTTGGAGTGATATATGTTATGGAGTCTCAATCGTTTAGTGTGTTCAAGACAATTAAAATCATCTTTATAAATGCCATATTCATTATGACTCCAGTATGAGAGCATTGTATTCGATATAAGACTAAATATGACATTGCTAAATGTTAGAACATGTGGCGGTTTCATGGCCTACACTTGTCCAACTTGATTTTTGCTGATATGACAAACTATCAGCCTGACTATCAGTCTCATTAAGATCTATTCAGTTAAAGATCACAAATTATAGGATTTGTGATGAAGTAAGCTGAAGTAAGCTATTTTGACCATTGTGATTCTAGGGGCATCATTACCTAGTGACTATCTCATGTCTTTCAAACTGAGCCTTACTTTTTTTTGTTTGAAATAAACTGAGGTTATGCGTGAGTAACAGCTCACTGCATACGTCATGGCCCTTTTTTTTAAAAGTCTGAACACTCATAGCAGTCGGTCTACTTATTTTGGCACAACTTTTGAATTTGTCTCAGCAGTTTTATATATTTTTCAATGATATTCCTACAAAATCACATTACTACATACACCTCTGCATTTGAACATCATCTGTCATTTCACTATCCAGGCCACCAAATGATGACTACGCCTTTGGAGTTTGAAGTATGCTGTCCCTCGGTAGATAAACTTGTTTTATTTTTTTGTTTTCTAAGAAGCTGCAATCTTACCTTAAGTAACTATTTAATACTCACGTGTTAAAGACTTTGGGACTTCTCTATATTTCTGCTGCTTGTCATTTTTTTCCAATAAATCATCTTCGAATTATTGCATTTGCTCTTTCACACACGCTCTGATTCATTGGAGCGCGGTAGGGTACAAAGTAGTTCAGCAGGAGGATGGGAACCAGAACAACACATGAGAAGAAAAAGTAGTTGTCGATGGGATAGAAATACAATGCAGGAAGGATACACAGTCAGTAGGAGAAAGGGCTAAACGTTTGTCTGTTTTGACGCAAGTAGTGTCAGAAATAAGCGTGATGAATTTCGAGAACGTATCATTACTTGAAAGTATGATGTTGTGGCCATTAGTGAGACATGGGTTTCACACGTGCAAGAACAGGGGAGGGTGGTAAAAGAGGAATGGTAGTAACAGTGCTAATTAGTGAATGCAGCACAGCTGCAATAAAGAAGTTTTGTGAGGATAGTTTCTCTAGTGAATCAGTATAGTTGGAAGTCAGTAACAGGGTTTGCATGCATTTGAAAGGCGAAGGACTGATTTGCGATGGTCAACATGGCTTTGTGCGTGGCAAACTGTGTCTCACAAACTTAATTGAGTTTTTTGAAGAAGTAACGTTATTGATGAGGACAGGGAAGTGGACGTCATCGACATGGACTTCAGTAAATTGATCAATAATGTTCCTCATGGGAGATTGGTTCGCAAGGTTAGATGTCTTGCAATACAGGGAGAATGAGCCATTGGGAAACAGACTGGCTCAAGTAGAAGTCAGAGGGTTTTGATGGCGGTTTATTTTTTTTTTCTGACAGGAGGCTTGTGACCAGTGGAGTGCCACAAAGATCGGTGCTGGGTCCTCTTTTTTTTTGTCATTTATATAAATGATTTGTACGTGAGCATAAGAGGTATAGTTACGAAATTTGCAAATTACACCAAAATTGGAGGTGCCGTGGACAGTGCAGAAGCTTACCTGAGAAAGACAACGGGATTTTAATCAGTTTGGGCGATGGGCTGAGAAATGGCAGATAGAGTTTAATTTAGATAAATGTGAGGTGCTGCATTTTTGGAAAACAAATCTTAGCAGGACTTATACAATTAATCATAAGATCCTGGGGAGCGTTGCTGAATAGAGAACTTGAAGTGCAAGTTCATAGAAACTTGAAAGTGGAATTGCAGATAGGTAGGATAGAAAGAGAACGTGTAGAATGCTTTCCTTTATTGGTTAGTGTATTGAGTACAGGAGGTGGGAGGTCATGTTGCATCTGTACAAGATATTGGTTCGGCCACTTTTGGAGTATTGCATGCAAATCTGATCTCCTTCCTATTGGAAGGATGTTTTGAAACTTGAAAGGGTTCAGAAAAGTTTTGCAAGAATGTTGCCAGGGTTGGAGGATTTGAGCTACAGGGAGAGATTTAATAGTTTTTGGCTGTTTTCCCTGGAGGATCGGAGGCTGAGGGATGACCTTATAGAGGTATATAAAGTTATTAGGGGCATGCATAGGATAAATAGATAAAGTCTCTTTCCTGGGGCGGTGGAGTCCAAAACTAAAGGACATAGTTTTAGGCTGAGAGGGGAAAGATATAAAGGAGATTTAGGGGGCTATATTTTAACACAGTGGATGGTACATGTATGGAATGAGCTGCCAGAGGAAGTAGTGGAGGCTCGTACGATTGCAACATTTGAAAGGCATCTGTATGAGTTCATGATTAGGAAGGGTTTGGAGGGATATGTGTTGGGTTCTGGCAGGTTTGACTAGATTAGGTTGGGATATCTGGTCAGCATAGACGGGTTGGACCGGAAGGTCTGTTTCCATGCTGTACATCTCTATGACTCTATGACTATCATTTATAATGCAGGGCAAAATTTGGAGCTGGGGGAAAGGTAATTATGGTGCGATTATGCGAGCTTTAGGATGCACAGGATGGGGAAGGAATATGTCGGGGATAGACAAAATTGAAATGTGGAGCTTATTCAAGGAACAGCTATGGCGTGTCATTGAAATGTATGCACTTGTCAGGCAGAGAGAAAGCTGTCGAGGGTGTGAGGTCTGGCTTACTAAAGACGTTGAAGCTCTTGTCAAGACGAAAGAGAAGGTTTCTTTTGGGAAGAGGAGTGAAGGCTCAGGTAGGGCTCTTGAGAATTACAAATCAGCCAGGAGAGACCTAAAGAGAGATCAGAAGAGATAAGAGTGGACATGAGAAGTCGATGACAGATAGGATTCCGGAAAACCCTCAAGCTTTCTTTAGGTATATCATGAATTAAAGAATGATTTTTGTCAAAGTATGGCCAAACAAGAACAGCACTGGGAAGTTGTGCATGCACTCAGAAGAGATGAGGAAGGGCTAAATGAACACTTTTGTTAGGATGCAAACGTGAAAAGACGATGTTCTCAAGCAGAACATTGAGATTCAGGCTGCTGGCATAGGAGAGATTGAGGTACACAAGGAGGTAGTGTTAGTAATTTTGTAAGTTGTGAAAATAAGTAAGTTGCCTTGACTGAACGAAATGTTTCCAAGAATTATCTGGGAATCCAGGGAGGACATTGCAGATCCTTTGTCTTTGATCTTTATGTCATCATTTTCACCAGCAATACTTCCAGGCGACTGGAGGATAGCAAAAATTGATGCCTTGTTCATGGAGGGGAGAAGAGACAAACCTAGTAATTATCGACCATTTAGCATTACTTCAGTTGTTTGTAAAGTATTGGAAAAGATTATAAGAGACAGGATTTATAAATATAAAAAAGGAATAAATTGAATAGGGATAGTCAACACGATTTTTGGGAATGGTATTTCTTGCCTCAAAAACCTTGCCGAGTTCTTCGAGAAGGTCAACAGACAGGTGAAGGAGGGTAGAGCGGTTGATGTGGTAGTACATGGATTGCAGCAAGGCATTTCCTAAGGTTCCCCATGGTAGCCTATTGCACAAAAAAAACGGAGGCATGGAATTGAGAGTGATTTAAAGTTTTGGATCCGAAATTGGCTATATGACAAAAGACAGAGGAAGGTGGGTGATGGGGAATGTTCATCCTGAACTTCAGTTACTACTGGTGTACAGCAAGATCTGTTTTGGGGGCCCTGCTGTTTGTCATTTTTACAAATGACCAGGATGAGTGCTTTGAAGGATGGATTAGTAAATTTGT
Source organism: Chiloscyllium punctatum (assembly GCF_047496795.1). Taxonomy (NCBI): domain Eukaryota; kingdom Metazoa; phylum Chordata; class Chondrichthyes; order Orectolobiformes; family Hemiscylliidae; genus Chiloscyllium; species Chiloscyllium punctatum. The sequence goes on from NC_092772.1 coordinate 36,840,432, forward strand.
GGATGAAACTAAGGTCAGTAGAGTTGTTGCTATTGCTGAAGGGTGTCATGAGTTATCTAGATCCATCATTATTCTTTCAGTTTTAAACATTTAAAAAACACTCTAATTCCTCTACTTAATGAGCAAATGTTAAAGTCTGAGATGATTTTGTGCAATGTTAGCCCACGATTTTTTTTGAAGAAACAATTAGAATCATTCTGCACCTCAGGCCAGGACACTGGAATGAGAATGTCACTGTACTATACCACAATATTTAACTTAATTGATTTATAATTCACGACATAAACATGCTTCAGAAAGCATTGTTATGAAAGCAGTGTCCAGACTGATTCTAATGTGGTTGCGGTGTGACAGTTTTTACTTCCTTTCGTCTGTTCGTTGACTCGTCCAACACATGGGGGTGAAAGGGGTGTAATTGATATTTGAGCGTAACATAAAGTCTTGGGGGAAGTTGACAGTAGGTTTGTAGTGGCGTAAAATGGTCCATAAATCTCTGGAAAAGACAGTCATTTTTAAAAAATGAAGACGGTAATGTTGTCTTCCTTCATATGGAACTGATGTGAGTATAAATAAGATTGGCTTTCATAAAAACGTAAAAGATACGACTCGTTTGAAATTGACACTAGGGCAGTAATCAATATTTCATCAGTATTATACTTTGAGAAGTTGCATTTCATAATCGCTGACATTTCCTTAAAAATCTTCACAGATTTTCAAAATTTAAATTAAGTTAAATACATTCCCGGATCTCGAGTTCCACAAAAGAAATCACAAGCATTAAATTACAATCAAGCAAGTGTGCATTCAGTCTAGAGAACAAAGAGTTAACCTTTCTGCAAAGTACAATGAATGAGCTCTGAATTGGATGCTGAGTCGGTCACTTCCTTTCTCCCGTTCTGTTTGAACTCTCAATTCAGTGAACATAAGCCCCAGAAAATCTTTTTTCACTCTGTCACGCACATGAACATTTTACAACTTTCTTCCTTTCTCAGCATTTAGATTTTGTTCATTTCTTGCTCATATTGGTAATGAGGCATTGAAATTCCACAACTTCCGAAATGAGGAAGTATAGCTTCATAAATCTTAGCTGTACACATAGCTGCTTAACCACGTGCGAACAAAAATACCAGTTAACCATTCAATTTCCAATTCTAATAATATTTTCAAGCCAAGTTTTTCATGACTCCGCATTCGTCCACAATTCAGAAGGAAATAGAACGTAGTCTCGAATGGTTGCCCTATATGTTTCATATGACAAATTAATTAAACTCTGGACGTCCAGAGACAAGCAATTATGCATACTACAGATTTGTACTAATTAATTAAAAATGATGTTGGGTGCTTAGCGGATCAGGGGAGTCTCGAAGCATGCCATGGACTTGATCGTGATTCCAAGGCACGTCAAGTGAGGTTTCTCTTGACATAAACCTAGGGAAAGCAATTACTTCACTTATAATTTTGGAAATCCTGAGATGCTTTCACGAGCACTTTTCAGCCGGACACTAGGAACCTGTTGAGTCCTCGCATAAGTACCATGTGGCCTTGTAGAGAGAAATGTATTAGTATTTCTAACATCAATTTTGTCCTGGCCCGCTTTCTCTTTTTTTCTGGACGCACCAAATCAGCAACCTCATCTATTTGAATGTTGCAGTCCAAAGCAGGGATGATAATTTTGGGTACTTTTAGGGAAGAGGACGCTGCTAGAGTGGGAAGGATTTCAAAAGAGTGCTGTGGATGCTGACTGCGACTTTTATTGTTAGGTGGATGATGATCATTAGCCACTTCTTCTAACCTATTTGGTTACTGCATCATATCAATCTTATGCCATGAAGTGTCGCCATCCCAACATTCTCTCAAACAATGTCAGTTAATAACTTGATTAGACCACAATATTCACTACCCTACTCTTGATTCGAACATATTTATCATGGCGTGACTTGGTTTTCCTTCAGGAAGCAAACAGACAATTGATGCCCTTCTCAGCGAGGCAAACTTTACTTGTCAAAGGGAGCAGCCCTTCTTTGGAATTGAGAGATCAGCGATCCCATAATGCTGTAAGCAACTTAGCAGGAAACAATGAGGAAAAATAAACAAAAAAAAAACAATACAGACAAAATGGACCGGTAAGACGCAACAAAAATGTCAAAGCGCTAGAGCCAAGGTCAATTCCTCCAGGCGTCCTTTAATTTTTACTTTTGTATAGCAGCAGTCTTTTTGTCCCAATCTGGCCTCAAGGTGATTCGCTAAGTTGGCATCATTGCGTTGGTTCAGGTCAAGATCACACAGGCAGCCAGTTTGAATAGTGTTATTTTCCAGCATCCTTCTTGTCAGCCAAAATGCTGACTCAGGTCAAGATCACATTAACAATCAGAAATGAAAATCAATTTTATAATTTCAGGTTCACTCTCGTTATAAGTAAAGAACAGGTCATCGATACTGATTGTGGGAGAATTTCCTTTTAGAAATTAATCACGTACGCAGACTTCGAGAACCGGCAGGTTGATTGCATGAAAAATATCATGGGGAGAGACACAGACACCAATATGATTGAGTGGACCTGCAAATCTTTCTCCGAACTAACAATAGAGATCCACACATGTTTACAGTGTTGCACTTAAATGTTTTTGACGACATGATAATAGGCGGGCAGAGGGTAATTTGCACAGCTTCAGTCCTAGTTTTGTTTTTTTTTACAGATATTAGTAGCTGATAAGCAAGTGTTAGTATTTTAGCTCGACAATGAATTCATACGGTAGGAGGTGCTTATCCATAGCTGTGCGAGCACAGCTTCAAGGTTGGTCTTGAGCAAAAACTTGCAAGCAAGCTCAGCTACAATTTAGCTAGAACGGTTTATTCAGGAAGAAGGTAAATGTTCCACAGAACGGCTTCGAAGCAGATTGTGTCACCTTTCTTCCACAGGTATTAAGGTAGTAGATGCGCTGGGAATTCTGGGTAGCATTAAGGTAGCTATGTTCCAAATGACGGACTAAATTTATACAAGGTTATTGCGGGTAGTGAAGCGCCTCTTCTGATGATCTTTGCATCCTTATCGTTCACGTGAACAGTACTGGCTGATTGGAGGGTGGCGAATGATGTTCCTCTGTTTAACATTGTTAACAGGGAGATCCCTGTGAATAAGATACAAGTCACTTGCACATTTGTGGTAATCAGGTTACTGGAAAAGATTCTGAGAGATAGGATTGATGTTCATTTCTAAAAACCTAGTTTGATTAAAGATAGTCAGCAGGACTTTGTGAGGGGCAGGTCATACCTTCCGTACTTTCCACCGTTGTTTGAGGACGTTGAGGAGACAAATTGACCGAGGTCGAGCAGTTGATGTGATGGAAATGGATTTCAGTAAGGCAATTGATAAGGTTCCCCATGGTAGGCTCATTCCAAAACGTAGGAGGTATCGGACACAGAGACATATGGCTGTCTGGATACAGTACTGTGGTAGTGGATGTACATTATTCCCTAGGAGATTAGTGAGCAATGTTGTCCCACAGGGAACAGTTCTTGTGCCACTGCTTTTTTTGTGTTTTTATAAATGACTTGCATGAAAAAATTGAAAGGTGTGTTATTAAATTTGCTGATGACGCAATCGTCAGTGGTCCTGTAGATATGTACCGATGGCTGTTGCAGGCTGCCACATGATACTGACAGGATGCAGAGCTGGGCTGAGAAGTGACAGATGGAGTTCATCCTGGAAAGGTGCGATGTGATGCGTTTTGGAACATCGCATTTGAATGCTGAATACCTGGTTAAAGACTGGATTCTTGGCGGAGGAACATGGAGATCTTGGGTTCCATGTACATAGCTCCCTAAAAGTTGCCACTCAAGCTGCTAGGATTGTGAAGGAGGATCATAGTGTTTTGCCTTTCAGTAGCGGGGAGTGAGCTCAAGTGTGTCTAGGTTTTGCTGCAGCTCTATAAAATACTGGTTCTACCACACTTTTAATATTGTGTCCAGTTCTGGTTGCCTCATTATAGGAAGGATGAGGATGCTTTTGAGACAGTGAAGAGGACATTTACTGGGATGCTGCCTCGATTGGATGTCTGGTATTATGACGAGAAGTTGAGGGATTTACACGAGATAGAAGAAGCGAGAGAGATGCCTTGATAGGGGTGTTCAAAATAATGAGAGGCATTGATAGAGTAGGCAGCTGCAAACTTATCTCCAATGCAGAAATAGCTGTCAGGAGGGGTTGTAACATTAAGATGATTGGAGAAATGTTTCAGGGAGATGTCAGAGGTACTTTCGTTGCGTAGTGAGATGAGGGTGCATGGATGCACTGCCAGCCTGTGACAGTAGTCCGTGACATTAGAAAAATTTTAGTGATTGCTGAACAAGCACATGGACGGCAGTAAATTGAGGGGTGTGCAGTGTCAGTTATATTAGATTAAAATAAATGCTGAGCACAACAACTGTTCCATGTTTTATGTCTTATGTTTTATATATACACAAACTGTTTCCAAGATAGCAACATCTTATCGAACTTACCCTTTAAAGTTGAAACAGGTACAAGATATGATTGAACTCCTACTGAAACACAATGCAATCGATATGGTTGCAGTGAATGGTACCTATCCACTATAATACTGCCAAAACCAGATGGTACCCAAAGATTATGTGCAGGCTATCGCGAAGTCAATTTAGTTGCAACATTTTTAATCCATGTCCTATTCCACTTTTGGACGACTGGATACAAGAGTTGGTATAAGTAAAATACAATTGATCCCGTTGGACGTACTCAAAGCACACTGTCATGTACCTTTTCTTTTCTGAAATCGCAATGGACATGTCGATTATGTGCTAAGTTTAAAATGTAGCAATTTAAAGTCATGTCATTTGGTATGGAACCTGCAGCAGCCACATTTCAAAGAATAGCCAACAAAGTCATTTCCAAAATATGGAATCGACGATGTGGTGATTTTTACAAATACATGGCAGGAATATTTGCAACATCTAACCAAGTTTATCGATCAACTTAGGGATGCTGGCTTGATCATAAGTCTGCTGAAGAATGATTTCACAAACGTTCCTGGGCTATGTCAGTGCAACTGGAAAATAGGCCAAACCAGAAGTGTCAAATATAGGGTATTGGAGAGGTTCCCATGTTGTCAAGGAAATTCTACGATTCTTGGGACTGAATGTTTTGTCTTAAATAGAAGTTCGTGCCAAGGTTTAAGAATGTCAGTGCACACTGGCTGTCTAGTTGAAATCGTGCAGAAAGTTTCAGTGCAAGGAGCAATATCAGAAGGCATCTGACAGCCTGAAAGCATTGTTATCCACTGCCCCAATCCTCGCCAATCCTCATATTGCAAGCCATTCAAGAGGGCTATGGATGAGTGTGATGTGGCTGTCGGTGCTGCAGACTTGCAAGGAGGTGATAAGAGGTTAAAAAATCCTGTTGGAAACTTTTCCAAAAAAAAAGAACAACCATCAAAATAAACTTTCCTCTGTTGTAAAGGAGACACGAGGTTGTTGCTGGCGTTAGAATATTGTATCATTTACTTTTCCAGGAACGAATCAGAGGCACTTGTATATACTTGTTATAACCTCTTCTCGTTCTGAGGAGAAACTTGAGAATGACATCTCCGGACTGTTTACGTGTGCATCGTATTTCGCAGACAATACATTCGAAGTTTAGCATGGCAGGACGTTTGAAATTAATTGCTGACACGTTTTAGCTATTTTGATGAAAGTAAACACAAGTGTTCTGTGGAGAAAAAGCACGGCCTGAAGTGGATTGTAGTAGTCAATGTTTGCATGCTTTGGTCAGTGTAATGTATATGTATTTCAGGTAGTAACAGCGTGAAACAGGTTGTTCTTTCTTGATAATTGATGCCGTAATGGACATTGATTGTCATTTTTTTAAACAAGGGATGCGACCAGAATTGTGCTAACACCATGGCTTGAAGAGGTGCATTTTGCAATTTTTTACAAGAAACTTGTGTAGGCAGTGCTGACGAGTTGGTTGTTGGAAGAGCATATTTAAAACACTGTGAGGTCTTCTTTTTCTTTCTCAGGTAGGAACAATCAAAGATACCTGAATGTGCGCAGCAATCTCCCACAGAACGGACTAACTTTTCGTTCTTCAGCATTAGCAGTTGTTTGGTAATGACACTTGATCTACTGACAATAAACGACTGATATCTTCATAAGCAGAACAAATATAACGTTAGATATTTTATAAACCGGTAATGAGATTATCCTGGAATACAGGACCAAATGTGAAAACAGGAAGAAGAAAGATTTGGTACAGCAAAATTCATGTTTTAATCATGCACAATAGATACTCAGATGAATAGTTGTGGAAGTACCTTAAACGCTTTCAGTTCTGATTGTTGCATCAGAGCAACACTACAATGCTGAAGTGAACGTGTCGAAATTTCATATAATAGTCTGCCTGGAATAAAACATAAACCTCAATTGTCTGTCTTATATACGAGAAAAGTCAATTAATTCATATGACAACGAACGTTGCCAAGTTACAACTACAACATAACGTAGACAGAACACGAGGAGTTTTTTTTTCTGGATTTGGCAATGAAGATTAAATCTAAAGAGTGAACATGCTATCGTGATTACAGATAACACAAATCAGCAGTTTAGAATTTATTAAAATATACAAATCGACTGGGGAAAAAAGAAAAGTATTGTCAATCCTCTTTTCAAGGACTTGGAATAGTGTGGATATTTATAAGCGATTCCAAACTACAAAAAACAAACGCAACAGGTTCTTTCAATCATTTTTTTCATAACGACGCAAAAGTGAAGGTACTGTTAGCAGTGAATGATGGCAGGAATGATTTACAATGCCGTCAATTGCAACAAAAGCTGAAAAAGCAAGTCCGGCCATGCCCAGAATTCTAATCTGCCATTATTTGTATTTTCCTTTACAAAGGAGGAACACATTCCAGCATGCAGAATAAGGTGGCTGCAGTTCCAATGAGATTAACGTTAGGCTTTCCCAAAATGACAAAAAGTGAAAGGGACTATTGCAGGTGGCAATGACTGCGGTTGATTCGAACTTGAGTGGCAATTCCACGCATTTCTGTCTTACAAAGAAGAAACTGAAATTATTGTGACTTCTTGAGACCGGGAAAATAATAGCTGGAATGATGTGATAGGAGTTACTGAGTGTGACGTGATCATCTAATTGTATTTTACTGCTGATTGACTTAAATTCAAAAGAATAAAACCTCAGAATTCGATATAATTGTCAGTCATGGGGCATTGCTAATTTGACATTTTCTGAGTTTGAGTCCAGTTCACGTAAATGCACTGAACTGTTGGATCCTATTCTAACTTCGGATATTGATAGAGATGCAATATTCACTCGATTTAACTCCAGGAACATCTCTAATGGGGTAGTACTGTACTGTCCTCGCATGATAAGGTATAGGATTCCCTTACTTCACTCCCTTATCCTGAACATTATGTAATACAGTGACTATATTGGATATTGTCTCTAAAAGTATAAGTTATGCTTTATCATTCTTTTTATAAAGGAGAGGAATGCAAGAAACAGCAGATAGGTAAGAAATGACGAGATGTGAAATGTTTATATTTAACTTTCAGACAAACTATTCTACACACGTACACAAGTAAAATTAATTATGTGGCCCAACAAAGTCAGTTGCTTTTCACGTCGTAAAATTCACATCATCATGAAGGAGAGATCGTATTCAGATATCGAGTCAGCTGAGTGAGAACATACTTTGGGTAATTGAGAGGCAACATGTGAATTCACAACAGAGAAAATGGTAATATCTGATTGTTTTCTTAGTGGGAATAGTTGCAAAGACTTTTTTTCATGAAAGATTTATGTCCAGGATCAGGGTAGGTGTGGTTGCAATATGTGATGGCACAAGTGACATCAAAGTTGATCCTTAAGTTTACTGGATGGTAACGGCGACTACGTTTACTGGCCATTTGAGGTTACATTCAGATTGAAGGTAAACGTCCAAAATATTAATATGTTGCAAACTAAAAGTACAATGCAAAGCCATTTACAACGCTCTTTTTATGCCATTTTCACAGACTCTGACTCCAGCGTCATTCAAGTGAAGCACGTCCAATTGGAAGACCTCTTTCCTTCCACGATACAAAGCCAATCTTCAATGAATGTCAACCCAATTTTCTCACATATGCTTGCAAGCTATTAATGTACCGTTTTGTTGCCCGAGCTTGTTATTGGCTCTGATTTTAATCCATGGATTATAACCATTTTGTTGTTGCTTTCTACATAAAGGCTTTCTGTTCACATTCTGTCAAGAGAAAATATTGACGGCTTATAATTACATCTTTGGGATCTACGTGAACAGAGACAAGTGGCTATTTCCCCAATGATTCCATGTTCATTTGCCATCCCGTATATTGAATGTTTCAATTAAGAATTCAATTATTCACATAGATACCGAGGCAGGCGATTTGTTATACCTCTACGAAATTGAAGCTAATGGCCAACATTATAGTCCACAGGGACACTGTCTGCTGTATAAGCTTGTTGCACAAGGACCTCTAGCTCAGAGTTAATGAGCTGCAATCTAAGTTTCGAATTATGCATGATATCTTGATAGGAATTGTTACCTGGTGCCTTTGTTTCAGGATGCAGTCACAACCGTTACGCTACCTCAATCAAACATGGTCAGTAGTCAGAGGCAGGAAGATATAACTATGAGGGAGACAGCTACAGAGATTGGGAAGGTAATTCTGAAAGAGCTCCAGTCATTGTGCTTAATGATCAGATTTGAGATTTTGTCTCCATGTATAAATTAGGTTGTAGGCTGACGGCAGGATTTGCAAAGTAACCACAGCATAAGACTTACGATAAGACATTTATGGGAGAGGTGAAAAGATTAATGTACTTTTCATCGGGGTGACGATAGTCAGTGAGATCAAACCTATTAGCAGTGATCAGTATTGGTAGTGCCATGTTGCTTGCCTGGTGAATTTGTTCAGGATCGGTCTGCTGGGCTGCAAATGAACATCGATCAGTGAGGAAATATCCACTTGTCAAGGTCCACATTGATCCCACTGATAAATATATAAGGAGAAAAAATGTTCTCTTCATGGAAGGTGTACACCAACATTTTATCGAAAAAGCAGAAGCGAAATGATAATAACCCATGGATTATCACAAGAGCCAAGAACAAACTTGGTCAACATAATCAAAGCAATCAATGTATAGCTTGAAAATATATGCGCGCAAATGGCTTAAAAGTCATTGAACATTGACTCTGGAAAAAGGTAGGAGGGAACTCTTTCAATGTGATGTGCTCCAACTGAATGATACCGATATCAGAGCCCATGTGAACCGCATTAGTGTTGTGTGAATGGCTTCAAACGAAAAATTAGGAGGGTTTCAGTTGCCGTCAAAATTACATAAAACATTTACTGCTGGTCACAGGACTCATTATACAATAAATATACCGCAACGAGGAATAGGGGAAAAAAAGTATCGATCTGGTTAAAATAATTTCCTGCACAGCAGATAAGGAGACAACAATGAATAAGGTGGCAGAAGCCTTTGACAAATAACAGCACAGATGGTTGCCAAGTGACGAACGAATCCATTGTGCGATAGATAAGTTTTTGGCTTGGATAAATTTTTACCTGACTCGCAGAAGGCAGAGAGTAGGAATAAAGTGATATTTTATATGGTGGAATTCATTGAATGGTTGAGTGTCACTGGTGTCATTATTGGGATTAAAATCATTGACAAAAAAGTAGTCAAAATCTGTAGGAAGGAATTGAGGCCAGCATTGCTAAATTTGCAGCTGAGTCAAAGGTAGCTGGAGGAAACAAAGATGCTGTAAGAAAGACTAGCACATGATGCATGAATGGGTAAAGACACGTCAAGTGAAATACAATGTGAAAGAAGTGTGAAGTTGTTCAATTTGACAGGAAGAATAGCTGTGTAAGTAGGACAAGTATTCGGACATATGATGAATAAAAACATTTGGATGTCGTAGTTCACAATTCTCTAAACGTGAACATATGGGTTTATTTGGCAATTTGTAATCCAACTTCCATGTTCACATTCACTTCAACAGGGCTAGAATATAACATCAGGAATGTACTGCTGAGGCTGCATAATATTATTTTCAGACTATATTTTAAAAACAAACCTGTGGAGTTTAGAGTCGTGTATCTGAAGAAGAACATATTGGCATTGGAGGCTGATCAGAGGGCTTTGACAAGACTGATTTTGGGGATGAACATCTTGTCATCTAAGGAACAGTTGGTATCTCTATGTCAGTATTGGATGTCGTTTAGAGAGGTATGAGGAAATAGGATGGTTTCTTTCAAAATACGGGTGGTTTGTGTTGTATTCCATTAGCGATAGAAACTTAAACCCGATAACATAGCCTCAGAGTGAATGTACAATGCTTCAGAATTGAGATAGGACGAATTTCTTCAGCCAGAGTGCGCTGAATGTATTTAATACATAGTCACAGAGGGCTGTGTTGACCAAACAATTGAATGCATTCAAGTCAGGGATAGGTAGGTTATTGGAGAAAGTGAGGACTGCAGATGCTGGAGATCAGAGCTGAAAATGTGTTGCTGGAAAAGCGCAGCAGGTCAGGCAGCATCCAAGGAACAGGAGAATCGACGTTACGGGCATCAGCCTTCTTCAGGAATAGGTAGGTTCTTGACTAGCAAGAATGTCAAGAGTTATGTGGAGGAGCCAGTGCAATCTGTTCAATAAATTAACTTGTCATGAGTCAATGTGGAGAAGACTTGATTGTTCAATTGATCTAAACACATCTTCTGTTGTTACATTTTTACACAAGCAATGGAAACACAGCCTCGTGGCACATTGTTTGGAACTTCTGCCTCCCATTGCCCGGGTCATGGCTTTTAATCCTCCCAGGCCGATTATCTTTGTGGAGTTTGCACATACGTCTTGTGACTTTGTGGGTTCCCTTTGGCTGCTTCGTTTTCTCTCATATTCTAAAGAAGTGAAGTTTTCCAAATAGGCCATGCTAAATTGCCCACAAGATCTGGAGATGTGTCAATTCGATGGATTAACCATTGAAAATGCTGGGTTGGGTCGATTTGCTGGGATGCTCTTCTGAAGATCAGTGTTGAATTCATGAACAGAATTGCCTGCTTCTGCATTGCAGGGATTAGATGAAGACATGGATGCCGACTTTCATTAAATGGCATATTAACAACAAAAGAAGTGCAGAAACTATTTATGCTCAAATTTTCTTTCGACTAGAAATGATTTATGGTTCTTTAGTTCGGCTCCACAAATACTGGTCAGAACATTTCTTGACATGGAATTGACATTCAGTAATGGCATCGAAAGATAACACAGTTGTGCTACAGTTTTCGGTCAGAAATGTACGGCAGGTTTTTTTTTAACCAACGATGATATATTGTCGATCTTACTGGTTCTAAAATTATTGCAGAAGGAAAGAAAATATGTCTTCAGAATCGAGAACAATAAGTGAAATTTGCTGCTTTAACGAAACTGCAAACTGTTTTCTTTCCAGTTGTTATATCAGATCTACCATTATTTGACGACATGTATATTTGTTGGTCATATTCTTTGTTGCATGGGTGTTCGAACATTTCAAAAGTTGATAAGCCTTTTAACGATATTTTTACTCTACGACATATGCAGCAGGGGATGGGAGCAACGATGGAAAAACTGAGCAAGGTCATTTTGCATTCAAATTCAAGACGGTTGAACTATTTTTGGTGCAAGTAATGAACAATTCCTTGAATGCCAACAGAATGTGAAGTATGAACTTTGCTTCTCTCTCTCAACTGTTTTTCGATGACATGTCATGCTAAGCTCTGAGTACTCATTAATGTAAACCATCGTGGCATGAAACCTTTAATCGATTATTACATTGCACCTATATTATTAAGTGAGATCTCAATGAAATATCAACTCGGTAACAATATCAACATCGATACTATATTTTTCTATCTGTCTGTCTATCTAACAATGTGTCTGTCTGTCTATAACTATCTATCTATCACTATCTACCTATCTATCTATCTATCTATCTATCTATCTATCTATCTATCTATCTATCTATCTATCTATCTATCTATCTATCTATCTATCTATCTATCTATCTATCTATCTATCTATCTATCTATCTATCTATCTATCTATCTATCTATCCATCTATCTATCTATCTATCTATTCATTTGTTGATCTGTCTATTTTTTCTATCTAAACCTTGTGATATTTATTCCCGTTCAGTTCCCCCTGTCGCTTTATCGAACTGCCTTTCCATCAGGATAGTTTATTATGATCGATGCAATGAATGACATACCTTCATTTCTTTTTTTCAACAAACTGTAAATAAATCAAAAGCTTTATTTTAAACGTAGATGGTAATAGGAATTTCGAAAGCTTCGAAGATGTATTATCTGAGCTATTCCCACTGAAATTTTATATTGAAACCAGAATGTCTCACACTAGAGAACGTGACAGAATACCTTAAAAATTCGTCTCTTTTTTTAATTTTCAGAACTCCAAGACCTTCTGCAAAAGACCAGTAAATATAATTAATAATTGGAAACAAGGCAAAATACTTTTAGCAGAGGAAAATGTTCAAATTGAATACAATAATTTTTGAATGTTTTGAAACGACCTATATTCAGAAGTTACCATTTTCACTCAAAAAGAATGTTATTCCCAAAATGCAATGCTGGGACCAACACCAACAACCAAAATGTAACGTAACACGCGCCAGCAATGTTAGATTAATTTTGAAAAAATGTCGCCTGAACAAGGAAATTTTTAATTGATTGCTAAATTTGACGTTGGGAATTCAAAGGCGTTAGTAATTTCACAGCTGCCTTAATTTTCACACTAACTGAGAAGGGAACAAATGCGGTAGACAGTTACAAGTGTTGGAAATTAAAGATAAATGATAGTATTGTGCTGAGTTGTGATTATTCAACGGTATGAAAGGTCATTAGAACCTGGATGAGGCAGATTATATTTAATAGGAATGAACCATTTGGTATTGTTTTGGTGTATTGGGAGGCGGTACTGCTAAGCCAAGAAATGTATAATGGCTGTACATTGAGTTGTGTAACTGCAAACGAAATTCCACTTTTCTAGAGGAAAGCTTGACGGCATGATATTGCATTATGAAAGAGCAGGCTGATGGCCAACATCGTCAAGACATGCAAACATGTTGCTCTGAAACAGAAGAGTGCCTATTTATTGAAGTTTGTAATGCAGTGCAGATAAATTAATTCAGTTATCACTTTAAATTCATAGGGCTAATACGATTTCTGTGGTCCTGCACTATCCTGCAGTTGCCCATGCATTATCAGACAGGAGAGAGAATCACCATATCAGGAATAAATATGTTATGTGCAGAGTCAATTGTCGTTCGTTACAGAATATGAAGGAACACATATGATCACAACTGAACACAGAGCAAGCACAACAGCAATCCAACATTACGGATTCATTGGCGATAATGATCTGAATATTAAAAATACCAACAATCAATTTCATCGAATAAAATGTCGTAGTACATCGAAGATAAGTTACATTTCTCAATGTTAATGAAAAATCTCGTGGGAAATGCACAAAATTCAGAAAAGAATGGAAGCAGCATGAGGCAATCAAATAGTAGACAACACACGGTGCAGGAAATGTGTTTTTCTTGATCTTAAAGTAGACCTATGCAAATCGGAAATTTGCAGTCAATAACAGCATTTGACGAAAGAGAAAGAGGGACAGAGATCAAATGCCATGTGGAAAGTGAAACAAACAGACAAATAAACCTCACAGCTGTATAATCCACTCGTGGACTGGCTCAGCTGAGTGCCAATGCTGTCTTTTCTCATGTATTTCTGGACATCAGAATTCGCTCTAAGGAAAGACATCAAACAGTGAAATTCATCACTGACATTGGAGACGCATTTGATGGGGGGAATGGGGGTGGGCGTTCGAAATCGAAGTAGGAGAGCAGCTAAGTGGACAATTGAAATTTAAGCAAGGATTTTTTTTAAAATCTGAAGTAGTGCGCAGCGATTTCTTTTGAATGTATGTTTTATTAAATTGTGTCTCTTCATTGATCTTTAAAGATATATAATGTAGCTGCTATGTTATCCTGAAGCAGTGTTTTTAGATCAGGTCGACAGTGCTAGTTTCTGCGTCAGTGAGCAGTTAAGATGCAATGGTTGTCATCTTCCTTTTGGATGTGGGGGCATTTAAGGATTTCAGCAACATTGCGAGGTCGAATAGGCTGAGGCTGTTTTCTGTGCAGAGTCAAAGGCTGAGGGCTGACCTTGTAGAGGTTTAAAAACGATAAGGAGCATGGATAGATCAAGGAGACATCAGAATGCTGTGTTGCCTCCTTGATGCCAGGATCAAAGATGTCTCTGTGGGAGTAAACAAAATTCTCAAATGAGAGATGGACCAGTAGGAGGTCCTCTTACACATTATAACTAACTAGAGAAAAGGATGACGTTAGGAAGAGTGATGAAAGATTTTGGCAGGAATTTATAAGGCTGTTCGTCGAGGATATCTGGATTATTGCTGATGCAATGAGAATAGCAATAGGTAGGAAGATAGAACAGATGAATGCGTGGCTGAGGAGAGGATGCAGGGGAGAGGTTTTCACATTTTTGGATCAATGGACTCTATTCTGCGTTGGGCGAGAGCTGATTAATTAGGATGGATTGCACTTAAATTGAAAAGGGACTCAAATACTGGTGGATAGACATTCCTTGGCTGCTTGGGAGAATTTCGTAAAGGGTGGGGAGTTCGGGGTGTGGGAAACAAGCAGAAAGTGTAAAAATAGATCAGTATGATCTTGGTGTAGTTGGAAAAAAGGGGCATATCATACAGTCAAGGCAAGCATGGACAATGCAGAGAACGATGTATGATTGATAAAGTTCGCTGCATTTATTTCAAGCAAGAGGTATAAGAGGAATGGTTGATGAACGCAGGGCATTGTTGGGAACATGGAATTGGGATAGCTTAGCGATTCCAGAAACGTGACACAGGGATGGATAGGGCAAACAGCTTTAATGTTCCAGAATATAGATGCGAAAGTGGGGATAAAAAGATGGCAAGTAAGGTGGGATGGTGGGGTTTTTGATGAAGGATTGCAGTTTGGTTATAGGTGGAACGATTTTCCTGGGAGTTGGTCCAGGGTACGTATTTTGGACGAACTGAGTAATACAAAAGTGACGAAGATTTTATTGGGATTGCACTTAGACCATCACTCCCACTAACCCCACACCAACCACCAACAGGAAATAAAGAGTTTTCGTTCTTAAAGAATATCTTAGTTAACTGTAACAATAATAGGGTGGTACTGGTACAGAATTTTAAATTTCCAAACAAAGACTGAGATTGCCGCAGTGTTAGAGGATTGGATGGATAGGAATTTGTTAAAAGGGTACAGTGAAATTTTCAGATTCTGTACGTGAATGTACTTACTGGAGAATTTGTATTCCTTGAACTACTGTTGGGAAATATGGCAGTCTGTGTTAACAATGGGAGAAACCTTTGGGGACAATAAGCATAATGCTATTAGTTTAAAAGAAATGTTGGGAAAAGTTAGACAAGACCCAAATGTTAAATTTCAAACTTGGAGGAATACTTATTTTCAAGGTATTCAGTAATAACTTTCAAAAGTTGATCGGGATGGATTTTTGGAGATATAAAGATGTATGGAAAGTGGGAATCGATCAGGAATGAGATAACGAGAGACCAGAGGCAGGTTGAACCGTTTAGGGAGAAAAGCACAACTAACCGTTATTAAGGAATGATAGTTGACAAAGAAAAAACTGGAAAAATTCTCAGGTGTAAACAGCAAAGATGGAGTGAATCCTTTTGAGAGTATAAAGGCAGTAGAAGCATGCTTAAGAGAGAAATCAGTAGGGAATAAAATGGGAAATGAAATTGCATTGGTAAACATGGTTAACGGAATTACAAAGGGACTCTCCGAATATAAAATGGGAAAGAAAAGGACGTCTAAAAATTCGCCAATGTCGCTGATGTGTAGCGCTGTGGGAGACGAACAGAAGCTAAATGTGTCTTTTGCATTAAATGTGTATGGAAGCCAGAGAACTTGAGTAAATAGTGCCATCTCGACAAAGATCCATATTACAGTTGAGGAGGCGGTGGACGACTTAATACACATTAGGATGGGTAAAAGGCCTAATCTTGATCAGTTGCACGCGAGAATTCTGTATGAAGCCAGGGAAGTGTTTGCTGGGCCCTTGTTGTGATACATACGTCATCCCTAGCCATTGGTGATGTGCCAGAAGATGAGAAGTTGTCTTATGCGCTGTTGCTATTTTGTAAACATAGTAATGGAAAGTCAGGGAACTGTAGACTAATGAGCCTGACATAACTGCTTGTGCGAATCCTGAGGGACACAACTGACATATATTTGGAAAGGCAAGGATTGAATAGGAACAGTCAACATGGTTTTCTGCACGGGAAATTCTAGCTCGCTAACTTAATCGAATTCTTTCATGAAGTTCCAAATAGGAGCGATGAAAGAAGAGCAGTGGATGTGATCTTTGTAGACTTCTGCAAGGTGTTTGACAGGGTCCCTAATGATATATTTCAAAGCAATGTTCGATCGCATCGAACAAAGGAAGAAATAACCATTTAAATACTCAATTACCTCGAAGGTGGGAGATGGAGTGTCGTAATGGGAAGTTGGTTTTCGATCTCAAATCCACGACCAACAGTGTGCCATACGGATTGGACCAAGGTCCATCTTTGGTTCATTTATATAAATGATTTGTATGTGAACATAGTCGTATGGTTAGTAAAATTGTAGATGACACGATAATGTATGGTGTGGTTGACAGTGATGAACGATATCTCAGAGGTCAACAAGAGGATGGTCAGATGGACTGGTGAATGTGCATATAGCAGGTGGAGTTTTATTTAGCTTTCCGTGAGTTGCTGCATTTTTAAAGGGCAAATGAGAACAGGACATCCATACTTAATGGTTATGTCGTGGAAGTTATGATGACGAAAGAGGCTTTGGAGTGCAGTTTCCTTTTTCCATGAAATTAGAGTCGCAGGCATACGAGTTAGTGAATTAGGCGTTTGTCACGCCTGCTTTATGGATCGGTATATTGTGCATAGAAGTTGCAGTTGTATAGGATATTGTCTCGGCCAGTTCTGCAATACTGCATGAAATTCTGTTCTCTTTCCTTTGGAAAGTATTATAATGTGAAATTGGAGAGGTTTCAGGAAAGATTTCCAAAGATGTTACCAATTTTGGAGGGTTTCAGCATTTTGGAAAGGCTGTAGCTATTTTGCCTGGCGCATTGGAGTTTGAAGGATGACCTTACAGAATTTATAAAATCACGATTCATATGGAGAGGGAATACCTAATGTCCTTTCTTCCAGCGTAGGGGTGTCCACAACTAGAAAGTATGGGTTTAAGGTGGGATGGGAAAGATTTTTAAAAAGACCTAAGGAAGAACCTTTTAATGCAGAACGTGGTGTACATATGGAATGAGCCGTGAGAGGAAGCACTGGAGGCTTATACATTTGCAATATAGAAAAGACCTCAGAATCGGTATATGGATAAGCAGAGTTTAGATGGATATGTGAAAATGCTAGCAAGTGGGAATGGATTAAATTAGAACATCTTCTCGGCATGGACAACTTGAACAAAGGGTCTACTTACACGATGTGCAAATCTCGGAATCGAATGCAGTGCAACTGTCTTAGTAGATCTACAGAAGGTATTAGAAATATCAATTCATCCTGTTTTCATCTCATTATATTTTGAAAAACTTAGAAGGTTAGCAGCCTTTGAACAATGGTTAGACATAAGCATTTTGAAAATAAACGCCAGTGATTCTGTTTGTGTCATTACAGTCTCATTGACAGACAAAACTGTTCAAAAACTATCAGAGTTTATTCATGAATTTTATTATGTTGTTAAACATAAAGTCAAAATAAAATGTGTAAGAGAGAAGGAAATCCCGACAAGACCCAGAAGAAGGATGGTAGATTAAAACAATGAAACGTATTAATGCAAGTAACTAATACTTAACCCTTTAACTGAATCATTGTGATTGATGATTTTCTTGGTTTTGGTCCAACAACAGGTAAAATGAATCAGATGGTATAGAACATGTTGCCAGCTTGATTTATAAATTTCATAAATAGAAACTTTGCATTTAATAATTAGAGTGTTCTCTGAAAATTCCGCTTTTGGATTGCAATTATTTGTTTAATAGTTAATTTATAATGCCGAATCATAAACACCATTATTGATAGTTGTTGGGAATATGTCTTAAAAGATCATTATTTCTCAATGGTCAATGGCAGGTATCAGAGAACATAGAACAGAGAACTGTGCAGCACAGTACAGGCCAGTCGAACCAAGATGTTGTTGATGCTTCTTACCATAAGATCAACCTAAGCTACACACATCGCAACTTACTGATGTCCATATATTTGCCGAGCAGTCGCTTACATGCCTGTAATGTCTCTGAATCTACTACCACCCTCTGACCTCTCACTTTTACCTTTGTCCAATCACCTTCAAATTATCACCTCTCATGACAGCCATTTTTGTCAAGGGGAATGTATTTGGATATATACTCTATCTAAAGCAACGCTAAAGCAACGACATCCTTCCAATAATGAGGTGACAGAACTGAAAAAAACATTCCAAGCGTAGTCGAACCAGGGTTTTATAGAGTGGCAGCAAAAACTCACAGTTCTAAAACTCAGTCTGCTTGTTACTGAAAGCCAAAACACCGTACACAGTCTTAAAAGCCAGATAATCTTGGATGGCAATTTTGAGGGTTCTATGCAGGTGAAAATCAAGATCCTGATGTTTCTCAGACTGCCAACAATCTTCTCTTTCACCCTGTATTCAGCATTCAATTTCGAACTTCGGAAATGAATCTATTCGCATTTAACTACGTTGAAGTCCATCTGAAATTATCAGCCTACCTCTACATGTTGTCAATGTCTTGTTATAGCCTGCAACAGCCGTCGACACTGTTTACAACACCACTGACATTTTCATTTTTGGCAAACCTACTAACACACTCTTACACTTCTTCATTCAAGTAATTTATAAAATCTACAAGCATGAGTGGAAGAATATAAGAAACATTCAGGTGGAATGCTTTCATTCCACAGGAAGTTGTTGTCTTCTTTCAGCCAGACAATATTGTGTCCAGACAGCCAACTTTCCCTGTATACCATCCCTCCTTACATTCTGAATGAATCAACTGTGAGGAAACTCAGCAAATACCTTGCTGAAATGTGTGTACACCACGCCTACTGCTCTAGTTTCATCAACTTGTCTTGTCAACTTGTCTTATCACCTTTCTCAAAGAACACATTAACGTTTGTGAGACATGAGCTCCCACCCCCGACAAAGTAATGCTGACAATCTTTCATAAAAAACTATGTTTTTTCCCCATATAATCATAAATACTGTATCTCAGAATCCTTTCCATTCCCTCGCTTACCAAAGACGTAGTGCTGACTTTTCTGTATTTCCCAAAGATTTCCCTCTTCCATTTCTTGAATGTTAGTCAACATTCACCTCCCTCCAATCATCCCGGTACTACTCCCATGGTGAATGAGGATGCAAAGACGACCGTCAGTGGCGCAGCAATCTCATTCCTTGCCTCCGTAATAACCTTGGATACGTCTGGTCCGGCCCTGTTGATTATTTTATTTTGATGCTTCCCAGAATTTCCAGCGCATGCACATACTTAATACCAGTCTGTTCAAGCACATACACATATATGGTCCACGGTGTTCTCATTATCAATACAGTCCCCCACTATAGTGAAGATTGAACCACAAAACCTCTTTCAGAGCCTCCCCTCTCTCTTCATACTCCAGGCATAAGTCCCATTAATATTCCTGATCACTTCTGCCAACTCTCTGATCAGTCATATTTTACCCGTATAATACCTTTGAGCTTTCAGTAATCCTTCCTGCCAAGGCTTTCTCATGCCTACACATACCTCTCCTCAGTTCGTTTTTGAGTTCGAAGCTAGCAACTTGTATCTTCTAAAGCTATGCCAGATCCCTTCTTCCATACACTTACGTAAGCTTCCGTCTTCTGCTTGATGCGAACTTCCACTTCTCTTATCACCAGAGCGCCTTCCCCGTTAACATTCCTTGGGACAAAGTTTCCAAGATTTGCAAAAAGTGCTGCTTCAACAGCCACAAATGTGTATTGTGCATTTCAAGTGGAACAATTGTTTAAAAATTATATTCTACAGGTCGTCTCTTACAGCAACATAATTTCCCCGTCCCATATTAATTAATTACCTTCCCATACTGTCTGCTCGTATCCCTCTCCATGGTTATTTTGAAGGTGAGGCATTTGTGGTCAAGTCACCAAAAAGCTCTCCCACCGTGAAAATCGATGCTTGGGTGGCGTCTTTGCCAAGCCCGACATCGAATATGGCCTCCTCCCTAGTCGACTTGTCTACATATTGAGTCAAGAATCTCTCTTGGACAAATCTGACCAAATGGGCTCTATTCAGACAATCTGCACGAAGGAGTTTCCAATCACTACTGGGGAGGTTGAAGTCAACCATAATAACAACTCTGCTACATGTACATCTTTCCAGGATCTGCCGTCCAATCTGTTCTTCCACCGCTCTGCTGGTGTTGTGGTGGGAGGGAGGTCCATATAAAACAACCTAGCAAATGACTCTTCCTTTCACCATACTGAATTTCACCCATTATGATTCAGTGGGCAAACACTCCTGAACAGCCTTCATTTTTACAAATGTAATCAACTGTAATCCTCCTTCTTCTCTTTTGATCACCTCCGTGTTCTTTTGAAATTATCAAAACCGTAAAATACCGATCAACCAATCGTGACCGTGAGAAATCTTTGAATCTGTTATGAATACAACATCATATTTCCAAGCAGTGATCCATGCTCTAAATCCATTGCTCTTCTGTCTGGCACTCCTTGCATTGAAAAAGACGCAGTTTAACCCAAATCTTTACCCCATCAATAATGTATCCTTCCTGACAGACTCTACATTCCATTTCTGCCCGTTCAACAACTATCCTCTTCACTGGTCTGTAGCTGTAGGCCCCATGATATTGCCAAACTATTGAAACCCACTGAAAGTGTTCCAGAAAATCTATCACCAAGGATATTTATGCCATTTCAGTTTCAGTGCAACCCATCATTCGTGTACAGGATTCACCTTCCCCAGAGATACCCTCCCTCATAATAATGTTTCCAATGAAATTCATTGTTTCAGTCATTTGAAGAAGGAAATGATTTAACAGCGGAAGAATGTCAGTGTCATAAAAAATATTTAATGGAATATACCATGCATTTATTCCATAGTGAGAACTCTGCTTGAGAAAGAAAATGGTAAGTCTCTCTGCAGCCAATCGTTCAAAGACTCATGAAAACTTTAACATTTGAACAATTCTCTTTGAAATTATGTTTTGTCACATCAAATTAAGTGGAACATTTATAAAGCATTCACTGGTTTTCCATATAAATTATGTCATTCTCAGGACTGGAAGAGATTAGTGCATAACAAATAAAATAAAATCCTTTTGTGACACTCATTCTTGCAGACCAAAGGAAACATGAAGGTTTATTTGCTACTGATGTTTCCTTTTATTTTCTTTTACTCTGTGGGTCTGTAATTCCTCCCAGCAAATAATGTATTTTATTTTTTGCTGGTCTCTTTATGGATGAAACGTTTAGAGAAATCAGGCAATATTGACAGAGCAATCCGTCAATTAGGGGAACACAGAACAGACCTGTAATTTACTTATCACAAAATGTATGCAGAGAATTACAAATGATTTTTCAACATTATGCCTCAGTCGAATACTCAAAATATTTCCCTCCCATAACATAATGCGGACACAAAACTGACGTGAAAGCATTCTGCTTTAACAATTCCTTTCCAATCATAACAATGTACCGCGATTCTGTGGTGTGAAAGGATATGTCCTTTGATCTATACTCTCTATTCCTAGTCAGAGTCCACATGTAGACATAGTTATGTCCAACATCTCTGTTGGTCAGCATAATGATTATCATTTCAGTTAGCCCAGCTCCATTTCTTGCACAGCACTAAAAGACTAACATTACTCATCATTTTTGTCGTAGTTTTATGACACCCCGAGTAAAGCTGTTTATGTGTTTGAGTTTTCAAGAGAGATGACACAGGCATAAGGATGGACACCTCATTTTTCAAAATCATTAAAGTGTTTGTTTCAATGCCGAACAATACTATGATTATGACTATTGAAATCGAGACTTAAAATGAAACAGTAAAAAGAGTATTTTCTAATATTTATCAAATTACCGGTCAAAACACGTTTTTTTTTGGTTCTGGCAACATCAAGTAATCAAGAACGATGGGACACTTGCAAGCACCATTCTACTATCAATATAATTTGATAATGGAAGACTTAAGTTTTCTTATAGTCGACAATGCAATCTGCATGTATAATTGTTGAGAAAACAGTTTTTTTTTTAAATTTCAAATTAATATCGGTGCAGAATTTAAATTTGCCAGAGAATTTCATTCTAAGGCAAGTTTAGCATCAAAAGCGATCAACAAAGTAACACCATAATGCAGAGCAATTATTCTATGTCAGGAATTTTACCTGCAGTAGAATTGCTCCGTGCAGCAAGTTTTGAAGCAAAATCAGTAATGTTGTCAGGGGCAGTTTATAAATTATTTCTCTCCTTACATTACGTTCGGCTGTATCTTATGATCGCCTATCTTTGGCAAAATTCGTTAAAGATTTAATTCCATGCTGCAACGAACATTCAGCACTGTCAACATTTCAAATTTAGAATTAGGACTGGTTTGCTAAACTCCCCGAACTTGAGACATTTGAGATTTGAGGAAATCCGTAGTTCGGTTGTTTATTTTATTTATAACAAATTTCTCGCAACAGAAAATGTAAGGATTGCTTAACTTAGATTGGGACTATTAATTTTCGAATTGGTTAGCTCTATTTATTACGTCTTGCGCATCAAGAGCATTTCAACAGTGTTCTAGAATAGGAAAATATTTATTTCGTGCATTATTCCTTGATCTGTTGAGATTTCATCAGTATATCAGAGCAGAATCTACTGACTGAATTGCATATTTTTTCATGATGCAATACGTTGTTTTAATTTTCGCAACAAAAATTAAACATGATTGCAAATGCTCTCGAGGAACACATGTATTTAATTTGTTCTTGTCGCAGAACTATTTGAATGCCTTGTCTTCTCATTTTTATGCTTTGTCTTGCTGCTGCTCTAACCAAAAGTAAAATAAGAAACAATCTCCCATCGTTTATTAATGAGAGTTAAGTTCATATTTTCATTCAAAAATCATTTGATAAGTGGGCATTCTCAGAAGCAAAATAACGTTGCAAGTATTTGTAATCATTTGAAAGAACTGTTTCCTTCTCATACTCTCATTGCATGAATTCTTATAATATTCACTGCACAACAGAATGGAACTGTTTTTATTTTCGTTTTCATGTGTGTTAATCATTGGACAAAAATATCAGTACGTTGTGAAGTCTCCAAAACAATAGTTTGTTTAAGTTGTAAGTGTCAGGCTTCATGAATCAGATAATGTCAAACAAATCTGAAGCATTACCAGAATTGCACTTGTGGAAAGTTCACAATGACTGGGCAAGTAAGAACTAGATCCTGATCGCCTTCTTATTATTAATATTCTTCTTCGTTTCTATGTCACTCGAGGTTAGCATGCTTCAGCAGCTAGCTATCGAGAAGATAGGCAGATGTTTGATTATCTTTTGGAAATTGCAATAATTATGGATCTATATCTCCTGAATGAATCGTTTAAAAGTCATCCTCTATTTTGAGCTGAAGGTGGGAATATGAGAACTCGGAGAAGGAAGTGGCCATCTGGCACTTCGACTCTGCTCCAACATTCAATCAGATTATGGGTCATATCTTCATGTCCTCAGTTCCACTTACCCGCCCTTTTCCATACTCCCTCATAACTCTACAGTGCAAACAATAATCCATTGCAATGTTTTAAACATTTACTGAGGAAGCCATAAACAATTCACTGGACAGGGCATTCCACAGACGCATAATCCTCTGGGTGCAAAAGTTCCTTCGTGATTCCATTTGCAGTCGGCTCCCCCTAATTTGACCCCCCCAGTTGAAATATCCTCTCTACTTCTGGCTTATCTATTCACTTCATAGGGTGGCGAAGAAGAGTTAAATGTGCAATATTGAATTCATCATATTTCTATTTCTTTCAACATGAAATACTGATCTAATGAGTATGAATAGTTCTAAAATCTTTCAGAAGTCACTTTGATAAAAGTGTTCTGATTTATTTCACTTCTGCATGTTGATGTCAAGTTTTATGCTGGGATTTCTGAGTATCAGAGCTGAAAATGTGTTGCTGGAAAATCGAAGCAGGTCAGGCAGCATCCAAGCAGCAGGAGAATCGACGTTTCCGACATGAGCCCTTCTTCAGGAATGAGGAAAGTGTGTCCAGCATGCTAAGATGAAAGGTAATGAGGAGGGACTTGGGGGAGGGGCGATGGAAATGCGACAGTTGGAAGGAGGTCAAGGAGAGGGTGATAGGTCGGAGTGGGTGTGGGGGCGGAGACGTCAGGAAGAAGTTTGCAGGTTAGGAAGGCGGTGCTGAGTTCGAGGGATTTGACTGAGACAAGGTGGGGGGAGGAGAAATGAGGAATCTGGAGAAATCTGAGTTCATCCCTTGTGATTGGAGGGTTTCTAGGCGGAAGATGAGGCGTTCTTGCTCCAACGGTCGTGTTGCTATGGTCTGGCGATGGAGGAGTCCAAGGACCTGCATGTCCTTCGTGGAGTGGGAGGGGGAGTTGAAGTGTTGAGCCATGGGGTGGTTGGGTTTTTTGGTCCGGGTGTCCCAGAGGTGTTCTCTGAAACATTTTGCAAGTAGGGGGCCTGTCTCCCCAATATAGAGGAGGCCACATCAGGTGCAGCGGATGCAATAAATGATGTGTGTGGAGGTGCAGGTGAATTTGTGGTGGATATGGAAGGATCCCTTGGGGCCTTGGACGGAAGTAAGTGGTGAGGTGTGGGCGCAAGTTTTGCATTCCTTGTGGTTGCAGGGGAAGGTGCCGGGAGTGGAGGTTGGGTTGGTGGAGGGTGTGGACCTGACGAGGGAGTCACGGAGGGAGTGGTCTTTTCGGAACGCTGAAAGGGGAGGTGAGGGAAATATATCCCTGGTGGTGGAGTCCTTTTGGAAGTGGCGGAAATGACGGCGGATGATACGCTGTATATGGAGGTCGGTGGGGTGGTAGGTGAGGACCAGTTCTGTCCTGGTGGCGGTTGGATGGGCAGGGCTCAAGGGCAGAGGAGCGGGAAATGGAGGAAATGTGGCGGAGGGCATCGTCGATCATGTCTGGGGCCAAGTTGCAGTCTTTCAAGAAGGAGGCCATCTGGGTTGTACGGTATTGGAACTGGTCCTCCTGGGAGCAGATGCAGTGGAGATGAAGGAATTGGGAATATGGGAAGGCGTTTTTACAGGGGGCAAGGTGGGAGGATGTGTAGTCTAGGTAGCTGTGGGAGTCGGTCGGTTTATAGTAAATGTCCGTGTTGATTCGGTCTCCCAAGGTATAAATGGAAAGGTCGAGGAAGGGGAGGAAGGAGTCTGGACGGTCCAGGTGTACTTGACGTCGAGTGGGAAGGTGTTGGTAAAGTGTATGAACTGTTCAAACCCCTCGTGGGAGCACGAGGCAGCGCCGATACAGTCATCGATTTAGCGGAGGAAAAGGTGGTTGGTGGTGCCAGTGTAGCTGCGGAAGATGGTCTGTTCCACATATCCTACAAAGAGGCAAGCATAGCTGGGGCCCATGCGGGTGCCCATGGCTACACCTTTGGCTTGGAGGAAGTGGGAGGATTGGAAAGAGAAGTTGTTCAGTGTGAGGACGAGTTCAGTCAGTCGATGGAGGGTGTCAGTGGAAGGGTACTGGTTCGGTCGGTGGGAAAGGAAGAAGCGGAGGGCTTTGAGTTCATTTCTGAGTATCAGTTAAGCCAGCAATTTCTCAATCGGATGGATCATGTCAATGCATTTTTTTCTCTCATGAGCGCATTTATTTGAGGAAGCCGTGTATAATTTGCTGAAAAGCACATCTGTGCAGAACAGATTCACACCAGCCCTTCAGCCTTCAATTTCTATTTTTTTTTGGAAACGAGATGCAACGTTCTAATCAGATTGTAAGGACAAATTAGTTGCCATGAGAAATTCTAAGTTGGTTGTTTTTTTTTCTAATCAGGGAATTCAGTGGTTGAACTAACTCTAACTCTATGAATGTGTGAGTCGATAAATGCATGGCAATGTGAATGAGTGAATTTTTAGATAGTGTGTATTTGTGTGAAATCTGAAATTGATTCAACTTCACACAACAGTGCAGTTAGCATTTACTTAGATTATAATATTATGAAGCATGAAGGCGCAAACTATGCATTAATCGATGAATCTAGTTTCTCCTGCATTACCATAAACTCACAAACTGCGAATTCGACATATCATACCAAAAGATAAGCATCCAATCATTTTACATTTCACGAGCATATCTTCACAAAGAGCACTTACATTGAAATCTCGTTCTCACACTCCAAAATGGTTGATAAATCAACTCTTCTCCACAAACCTCGCTGAACAAATTGAATTAAAAGATAAGCAGAGCAAAAGAATAACCATGAGAGATGAAAGAGAGAGACAAAGACATAGAGGAGGAAACGAGAAAGAGAGAGAGAAGGACACAGTAGAAAGAGAGAGAGAGAGAGAAGAAAGGAAGAGAGAGAAGTTTCTATGCGGAGCAAAGAGAGAGAAGAAAGATAAAGGTAAGGGCAGGGAGAAGTGGAACTTTAGAATTTGAGAATTAGTCAGTAAAATAAAGTAAAGAGGAGAGAGGTGAAAAGAAAAGCTACTGACCTATATAAATATGTCAAAATATTGGCAGATTTTATTGAGAAAAATATGGAAGCCTTCCTTATTTCATTTGCAACATTGGCTCGGCAGTTTAATTTGTCAGAGAACATGCTGGTAATGCTCGTTCAGACCAATTTGTTAGGCAGAGCTATTGAAGTATATGTAGCGCTGTCAGTTGAAGGAATAAGTGATTATGCAGATGTCGACCAGGCTATTTTGTGTACTTCTGAATAGTCCCAACAGCGCATTGACAGCGGTTCAGAAACATGAAGAAGGAATCTGGTTAAACATTATGTTGAGTTTGAAAGAACTAAACAATGTAATTTTGGTAGATGGCTATGGGCCTGAAAATAAATAACACTTACGAGGCTCGAAGAGTGATTGTTTTCCTGGAGAAGTTTTAAATTCACTTTCATAGCTGATGAGAATTCATGTCGTTAAATAGAAATTTGATGGAATGAGAAGAGCAGTAGATATTGCAGATGTATATGCATCAGTGCATAAAGCTAAAATTAGCTTTGGCAAGAATTTCATTCCGTGAGGGATAGAAATTTGGACAAAATGTAGATCCTACACGACAAAACAATGATTAGAGAACACTGGTCATAGTTTAACACAGGTGAAGAAAAAAGCCCAAGAGAGTAAAAAGTAGGTGAAAGGTCACAGGTGTTTCAACTGCCATAATGTGGGACATGTAAAGTCACAGTTCTGCTATTTCACGAAAGGTACTGTGGGCAAAGTTGTACTAGAAGATGCTAAGCCATGGCATGAGGGTAATTCTTAAGGAATCCCCATGAAAGGTCGAGAAGGTACAGGAGTGTGCACAGCCTATTCAGAGGCTTTGTATTGTGTTCGTGCCTGCCCCCTATAAAGTCTTAGCCTCTGTGGGGTAAGTTTCATCAGGAAGAACAAGGGAGAAGGGAAAGAAGTTATAATTTTTAGAGTTACGGGATCTAACCAGCCTCTTATAGGAATAGATGAACGTGATTGCACTATTTGTGACGTTACCCAATCGAAGTGGTAATTTGTGGAATAGATGGACAGAAATTTAGTGTTCTCCTCTGTAACATCAGTGGAGTGTCATATCAAGATTGGGCGAGTAACAGTGGGAGTGATTGACACTTTGTCAGTTCCAGAAATGCAGTTTTTCTTTGGAATGATTTAACAGGATCCGAGGAGAGAGTCACACCTCTCGTTTTGGAAGACTGTGGAAATTTTCCAGGCTGTATAGTAACAAGATTCCACTGTCATAAATAACAGCAAAACGCAAAAATTCAAGCAGAAACATGAAGGAGATTATGTTCAGTTAGCGGACATCCTCCTTGATGTAATGATGCAAGAAACAACTGAACAGGAAGAGGGTCAGGCAGCCGTGTTTCGTCCTGCAATGTTAACGGACTTGCAACAGTCAGACCGAAAATAAAATGATGCATACACTGATGCATGTTCAGAAAATGAATCCAAATGTATTCCTGAGGGATATTATCTTAAAGACAGAATCCTGCGGTAAAAATGGAGACGATGGCAGGTTATTGCAGAGGGGTAATGGACGGAAGTGCACCAGATTGTGTTGAAAGTAACATACAGAGAGAAAGTCGTATGGGTAACACATAGATTACCAGTAAGAGGTCACCTAGGTGTGAGGAAGATTCAGGCTAAGGTCCTAAAGCATTTCCATTAGCCTGGACTGAACTGCGATGGATTTCAGTTTTGCCACACAAACCATATGTTCTAAATAGTCGCCAAGACACAGGCAGTAATAAAACTAGCGCCTTTGTTGCCAATCGCCATGTTCGAAGAAACTTTCATGCGGGTTATAATTGATTTTATCGGACCCTTCCAAAAACTAATAGTGGGAAAAAGTTCGAGCCTAACCTAATGCATGTGTCTACCAGTTTTCTGGAAACATTTCCAATGTGGAGTATTAAGGCAAAAAGAGTGGTCGGGGAGTTAACAAATGTCTTTACACAGGATGCCCTACCCAGAGAGATTCAGTCAGACCAACAGTCTAAATTTACAACTTGGCTGTTGAAGGAAATCATGAATATCTTAGGCGCACAACACTTTAAATCAAGTGCACATCATACTGAATCCCAGGGAGTTTTGGAAATTTGGCATATACCCTGAAGATCATCTTAAGAGTGTATTGATGGGATTATCCGAATGATCAGATAAAGGAATCCCATTCGTATTGTTATTCATTAGAAGTGCCCGAACCTGCTCTGTTTACTCCGTTCGAGTTAGTATTTGTCCATGAAGAGAGATGGCCTCTTAAACTAATTAAAGAAAATGTTACAGGACCGAAGTCAAAGATCTCGTACTTGATTATGTATCCGAAGTGATTGAGAGATTAAATTGGGTAGGTGATTCAACTAAACAGCACGTGAAGAGGGTACATAGAATGAAGCACGTAGTAGATTCAAAATACTGAAATTCGAACGTACTCCCATGGGCATTAAATAATAGAATTAGTACCAATCATCAGAGATCCCTTCGAAGCCAAGCTCAGTGCTCCGTATAAATTAATAAAAAAATTAAGTCAGGTAAACTTAACTGGTAAAGATGACCGACAGAAACTAAAACTTTATCGGGTATGTCAATGTGACAATATGCTCTGCAGTTACACATTAGTCTGACCATTCCATTCCATGGATTCTGTATTGCATTGCTTATGACCTTCATTGAAAATCAGGTCACAATTAAAGATAACTTACTTTCTCAGACTTTTTTGCACAGAAGGTATATGAACAAATCTCCACAGTTTACAGTTGTTGCAATTCTCAACAATGCACCTCCGGACCAACGTATATTCAAGCCAACACCATTGGTAACATGACAAAAGATTTGTCAGAATCAACAGTCTTTTGCAACGTCCAGAGTTTATGAGATACCTTTAATTTACATGCATTTCATTGAATTCCTTGAACATTGACACATTGCTGATGGAGAAATATGTAGGCAGAGGTGCCTCATCTGTTCAGCACTTCTACCTCATATTCTATACATGAGGTTCCTATTTTTTCATATCCTACGTTTTCCTCATCCATTGTTTAAAATGTTGATATGGACTTGGACTGTACAGTCTGTTATTTGCTTAATAGCGCACCACCATGAAAAGCTGGATGTTCATTCGTTACGTGTTGTCTTCGTCTTGTCTGCGCCATTATTTTGGAGTTATTTCACTTGCGAGTGGCCTTTTAATATGTCTTATTATCTCCACGTTGAATCTTCCTCATTGGCTCAAACTCAGCTATTAAAAGTGAATATTGGCCGAAAACAAAAATAAAACAGTTGCAAGAGGTATTGCACGGGGAGCCAGAAACGTCTATGCATTTGTGTATTGGATGATACCCATTATCTTGGTGGTGGATGGAACGTTTTATATTACCAGCAGAATTTCGATGATGAAGTCAGTGGTAGGTGTCTTTGGAATTGGCAAATTATTGATAGTTGTATTTCCTCTTTTTGAAGCTGTGTAATATCACAAACCTGGTTACAGTGATCGGAATGTATCCTTTATTTATCCAATATTGGGAACTGATTAGTTGTTGTTCCTTTTATACTTTTGGAGCCTTGTTATTCACAGATTCGAGAGTGGTACTGAATAATGTTCAATCAGTAGCAAACATACTGACTGGTGAACTTACGATGGATGTAAGGAAAAGGACGAAGTTGCCATCAATGTTTTGGCTGTGGATTTTGTGCGATCTCATGCAGTGACAATAATTGTGCTGATTTGTTGAATGCTTTAAGCGATGCAGAATTTATATGAACAGTACTGTCGAAATGCAAATAAAAACTGAACTTGTAGTAATTTACTACTAGAAAGCATAACTGATCTGATACAGCAACTTAAGCATGGAACTATTCTAATTTTACAACATTCCGTAAACACATCACTTGTCAAAAAGCTAAATTGATGCACAGATTGGTAAAGCAGGAGAGAGCAATTCCCAAAGAGATTTCAGAGAGAACATCAGTCAGTTATGAGGCATTTACTGAATCTTGCAATCTTTCCTTAAATTCAGTCTCTTTTGCTTGCCACAGCTAACCAAACTATTAAAAATAAAGCTGAAGTGAGAAAACTGGCCATTCTCCTGAAATTGTTAAACACTGCACTTTGAAATCCCTCCACCATCCTTCTTTTACGATCTCTAAAAAAAAGCCAAAAACATAATACCGTTGTTAAAGTGATAGCATCGTCGTGATATAAAACGTTGAGAAAGCAAAACACAAAATCTACAATCCATTGCACAAACTCATCTTATACAGTGACTTCCAAAACAACACCCACCTCTATATCAAATACAGCAGATGCATTGCTGCACAACAGCCCTGCAGTTCATCAACTAGACACAGACAATCATGTTTTGTTTAATATTGCATTCCTTTAATGGAAATTCATCAGAAATAACAAAATCCATCCAAAATGATTTGGGCCTTCACTACCTTCGAAGAAACATCTGCGACTTCAAGATGCAAAAGACGTGAAGACAATGTCATGGCAAATTTATGATATGCTTTTTTATTGACTATTGTTTAATAAAAATAATCATTCATTCAAAAAGTATGGATATCGCTGCTAGGTCAACATTTTTTTCTGGTTCCTAGTTTTCCAGAGAACATTCAAGAGTCAACCACATTGCTGTGGTTCAGCAATCAGGTTGAGGACAAACCACGTAAACAGAGCAGATAATGTCCATCGAGGACATTAGCGAACAAGACGGTGTTTTTCCATGCAATCAGCCACAGTTTCATTGTCATTATCGCACACTTAATTCTTGGCTTCTATTGAATTCATATTCCAACTTATGCCACAACGGAATCGAACACAGATCACAAGAACAATGCCTGAGTGTCGGGATAAATTGAAAAGGGCGAGTTTCACTACGCCTTTGTTTCCCTTAAGAACTATGAAAACTGAATTTTAATTTTGCATTTGCCACCAATGCTTATTAATGATTAATTGGTGTTCAGAGACATTTTGCAGAAAGTTTTTTTTTTCCCAAAGACAGCATTTTGATTATTGTTTAATGATGAAATTGCAGAGAGAGATATTGATGCGATCTTTATTTTCTTGGATTAGTTAAAACGTGATTGGGCTTGTGATATGAGGAATATGTTTCAGCTTCCACCATGACACATGAGTTGAATCATTTCTTTTGTGAATACGACCATGGTTTCCTGTGAAGAACCAGAGAATCCTTCAAAGAAAGTAATTTGCCACCCTGACAGAATCGGTCCGTGACATAATTCAAATCAAAAACAATCGATCAACAATTTTGTTGCTTGATCTAATTCAGAATTCTATGAAGTTCTATACAACAAATAATCACAAGCAAAGTTCAACATTGCTGGCGCCACCGAATATCAAATGAATGTTATGAAGGAATATTTCGTGTTTTTTGATCATTTGCAGAATTCAATTCTTACCTGTAATCTATCTTCTGATGGTCCGAGCATCAAACTATATTTTTGTCCAATTAACAAAAAGTAGAATCTTGATATAAGTTGGGGAAATATTTTACAAAATTGAAAGGTGCACGGAATCCCTAAACTGTGTATTTTTGTAACAGTGAAGTGCACACTGTTTCTTCTATTTTAAATGACAATCAACATGGAATGATTGAAGTTTAACATGAACTGCTGACGATTTTAGGCGATTCGGATCAGTCACCAGGACTGAGGAAGGGAATGCAGAAGAGGTTTTGTCAGTGAACAATGTAAGAGAATCAATCAGAGGCGGGTTCTCAGAAGCGAAATGTGAATTCTGGGAAGTAGCAGCTCGGTCGCCACATGCGAGGACGGGTGCACGGAGGAGATGCTGACAGCAAATGGTGCAAGACCAAACCAGAAAGGTGTTTCCTGAGAGGAGAGTGGCAATGCTTCAGCGAAGAATCAGCTCGGTCACCTGGAACGCACAGGAGCAAATTGAATGCAGGTGAGCTGCAGCAGAATCACCACTTTGGGAAGTATTACTTTGTGGTTCAAGGGCTGCTGAAGTTTTAAGTATAACTTTGATGAATTCCGGGCTTTTTGAAATTGGCAATAACAACGAAGTAATGTATTTGGCAAAGCAGTGAACAATTGCAGCTTCTGAAATGTCGAAGTCAAAGGTGAAATTGAAGAAAGCGGAATCACAACATCACAGCCAGCAGATAAATGAATGGTTGATGACCATTAAATAGTTTTTTCTTTCTACTCATTCTCCTTTTTCTTTGCTGCTGTTGTTGTTACGTCAATTGAATGATTAAGTCTTGGCTGCAGATCCCAGATCCATGTCATGCTCTTTCTGTGCGATGTGAGAATTCAGCGATCCTCCTGATGTCGCTAACGACTTAAAAAGGAGGAATCCTGCCCAACTGTGGCACCTGTCTGACCGTTGCATGCCTCTGCAGCTAAGGCTACATTCAATTTCGAGCATGTGCAAGGCTGCAGAAATCATGCATAGCATCTAAAACATTGCAAGTACGATAAGCTATTGGTGACCACCAGACAGAGGAATATGACAAAGGCAGTGCAAGGGTCACTGGTTGTCATCTCCAAAAAAAAATGTCATACTCCATTGGATAATGTTGGGGGAGATATTTTACCTGGGCAAGACGGCAGTAGCTGGCACTGAGGTTGGGTCTGACACACATGTTGGAAGGATTGCAAGAGTTTGCAATTCGTGTTACAGCTGCATAGGACTTTGTTTCGGCCACGTTTCGAATACTGCGTGCGGTTCTGGTCGCCACATTAGCAGAACAATGTTCATGCATTGGACACGGTGCAGAGGATGTGAGCCAGGTTGTTGCCAGCATGGAGGGGACCAGATACGAAGAGAGGTTGAGTACATTAAACTTATTTCCATTTGAAGGACAAAGGTTTGGGGCTCCTGACCGATGTCCACAAAGGCATGAGAGGTATATTCAGTGCAGACAGCAAGAGGCTTCTTTGCCAAACGGGGGGACTCGATTACTAGGTGTCACGAGGTCAAGGAGAAAGGCGAAAAGTTTAAGGGAGATATGCATGGAAAGTTCTTTGCACAGATGGTGGTGTGTACCTGGAACGCATTGCCAGTGAAAGTGACATAGGTGGGCACTACAGCGACATTTAATACATAACCAGCCAAATACGTTAATGGACAGGGAGTAGAGGGAGAAAGAACCTGAGAAAATAGGCGACAGGTTTATATATAGATTGTGGATCAGCGCAGCTTGGAGGGTCGAAGGGTTACAGTGTGGTCATTCTCTTTGGTGGGTTTTTATTATTGCTGTGTGCGACTAAGTGTTGGAATGGCAGGATTGTAAAGGTTAAAATTTGGCTTGAGGGGGACGATGCAAGAGAGGAAGTGGGAGTCAAATTCATTTGACTTTGAGAGAGGTTCTGGTGAAGTTGGCAGCTGTGCAAACCAGAAGGTCTGCACCTGGGTAAGACTGGAACAAAAGTCATGCTTGGACTGTTTGCTAGAGTGGATTTAAGCTAATATGGCAGGGGCAAAGAAGCAAAAACAGGAAGTTTAAGGATGGTATAGTGGGCTTAGTAATGAAAGGCAGAAATGGAAAAGTTAAAGACAGCGAAAGCAAAGGCAATATTTTGAAAATTGCAATCTTATATTGCAATGCTAAAAGGTCAATAAATATTTTATAAAAGGAAGTCTGAAGGCTCTGTTTCTCAATTCGAGGACCATTACGCCAAGTTGGATGAATTAACTGCACAGGCAGTTATTAGTGGATGTGATGTAATTAGGATCATGGAGACCTGACTCCAGAGTGATCAAGGATTGACACTCAACATCGTGGAGTACTCAACTTCCGGAAAACATGGCCGAAATACCAGTTCGAGTATTGTTTACAGGTTGGTCTCTTAACCTGAGGAAGGACATTGTTGTGAGAGAAAGAGTCCAGCAAAGGTTCAAGAGACTGTTTTTTTTGGAATGTTAGAGCTGACATCAGAAGGAAGACAGATGTGGAACAATAGGGTATATCTCATTGAAAGATATAAAATTCTAATTACACAGGACAGTCGAGACGTGTGAAGAACGTTCCCTATATTTGGGAAGTCAATAAGTACATGTCACAGTCTAAGAATAAGGTGTAAAACTGGACATCTGCGAAATGTATTAACTTCTTCACTCAGGGTGTTGTGAACCTGTGGAATTCTCCATCACAGAAAGCTGCTTGGGCCAGTTTGTTAGATATAATAAAGAAGGAGCTTGTAATGAAGAGAAAGTTGGAGTGCTATATTAAATTTGCATCGACAGATATAATCATATTGATTGGTGGTGCAGTTACAAATGGCCTACTACAGTACTTAATTTTCTGTATCTATCTTGCTCAAAATGGAAAGGAAACATCTCCAAATTTGCACATGAAACTAGGCTGAATTGCAGTGTGTGCTGTGAAGTGGATGTAAATGTTCTGCAGATGAGTTGGACAGGCTGCTGAGTGGGCTCATATTTGGCAAATGCAACATAATGTGAATAAATATGAGGTTATCTGCTTTGGTGACAAAACAGGAAGGTAGGTTATTTTCTGATTGTTGGCAGGAATATAAAAACATTACCTCAAAAAATTGCAAGCTATCACTCACAAAATATTCATGGATACTATATTCCAAAGAATTTAATTGACAAGGCAGCAGATATACGGGGACACAATTCTTTGTCCTTTTACATAGAATTGTATGTAGTGGAATATATTGCCTGTTGATTTCTTTCAAAATTTCGACTCTCCCCTCCTCAGTGGCACTAAAGATTGTTAAGTTTGAACGCGACTATAGGAATGGATAAATCTGAGCAAAATCCTCACAAGGGAATTGTGGATAATCAATGCACAAATGTACAATGAAAGAAGTCCATATGTGCTAAATCAATTCAAATATATATCTACTTCCTTATGTTGTTCATACATTATTTAAACTACCTTTGTTAACGTGGCTTGTTCCAGGAAGCTGGGGGATATTGATATTCCTCAGATATGAAGCATTAATTTATAATCCAGCCACTGATTAATTCCAGTCCCTTTGGGAAGTTTCAGGAATTGCTGACTACTTTAGGTGCATCAATCCTCCAGTTCCAAAACTTTTTCAAGGAAGATTGAACAAAACTGTTACCTGTATGTATCACAGTGAAATGTTCCTTGTACCCGCAATACACTGAAGTCTCTAGTTTTCTATTAAAATTGAGTTAACATTTCAAGTTTTGAGAATCTTATGTTTTCTTCTCAGAAGCAAAGAAGTCAAAATTAGACTTTGATGAATTAGGTAAGCAGTGTTTGTAAATGGATTATTGGAAAATTTTGTGGTAGTTTGTTTAGAAACTGTGAAAACGTCACATCCGGACATACCTGTTGTAGTTACCTAAATTAATTAATCCCATAGTTGTCAAGGACTTCGAGATTAATTTGAATCATTGCAGCGCGCATCTCCTTGTGGCTGACATGTTATACAGCATACATGTAACCTCTGGATGTCACACAAGGTTAGTGAAAAATTCTGAATACTGAAAATGTTATGTTAAAACACGCCATTCTGCTGCCTCCTAAGATACAATCACCATGCATTTTATCATCTTCTATGAGCCGACACTTGGCATTTGTCTATTACATGCTACTTGTCTACAATGCCAAAGAGTAACGGCTTGTATTCAGTTCTATCCCCCACTCGAATAGACAGATAAAGTACAATATATTGCTGAAAATAAAGAAAGTTTTTTTTATTGTATATTAAATGTCATTGTTAAATTCATATACATTCCATATTCCCTGGGCATCATAATGGTGAAGAAAAAGGAAATAAATTGCAGTTGCCACCGTCTTACAGGCTATATAGCTACTTTCTTATCAGGGAAAACCGGCTGGTCGTGATATAGCTTAAGGGTTACTACTCCTGAGGTGAGTGGAGGTGAGAGGACAGTGTTCTTCGTTGTGAGCTCACCCGTTTCCGCAGCTGAACCCATATTGTTAGCTTCACTCTGTATCACAAACTAGCCACAAAGCTTAACGACTTTCACAAAGATAGCATATTAGTACAGAAAAGTGCAAATATTGTGCTATAACTTAAATGATTACATATTCCTACTTCAGAGAGTAAACTCAAGGACTGTCAGAAAGGTGAGTGGAACACAAAATAATTCCTGAATAAAACAGTTATGATTTGAAGATTATGATGTTTTAATTTGCAGCTTCCATTGTCATCTGGGGATTAATGTAATATGTGTCACCTTTTCTGGAATCAGTTTTTTTTAAGGAAAACTAGTTTAAATTAGGGAGTCACTCTTCATGTAATGAGGAAACTTTTATTAACTTACTTGTCAACATTGAGGAACAGAGAAGTGATTTCTATTTCGAAGGGACAATCTGTTCTCACTATCTTCTGATAATGTCAAGACCCCTCTGTGTGCAAAAAAAAGTTTACTTTAGGATGTCTCAATGTGTGTAAAGGTGGCTTGATTCTGTTTCTAAAAGAGAAATGCGTTACCAGTGAACTGTGTAGAAATTTGTTATCACATTGCATTTTCATTTCAAATGTCGAGCTGAGAAGATTTTCATTAGGACCATGTAATGGTTATTCAAAGTTGAGGAAACGGAAGTTGACTTTTTGACTTCAGAATAAAGAATGTGCACAATGTATTTGTGCAGAACATAATAAATAGTTAATTCAAACATTAAGATGCAACAGGTTCTTTTTTTAGTGTTGGGAATTTTCAGTTTTTGGTCTGATATAACTAGGGTTTTGCTGTTTGATGGGGAATCGACCAACTGATTTCTGTACAGATTTTAGTTTAATCTATTCTGATTTTGTTAATTCAGGGCATTTACCGTTTATTTTGAATGCCCTAACTAATGAGGGAATAATTGCCTGTTTGTGTTTCACGGCAACATCTCCACACTTAATTTTGACAGGGAAAAACAGGTCAAAGTCCAAACTAAGATCTAAGTAGTCCAAAAGTAACATCAGCCAGGGCCATAATGCAACCAAAAAAGTGATTTATTTCTGTACAGATTGTATCGAGTGATAACGATGATTTACTCTTCCAACTTATTCAATTTCATATCTGGATGATCGAACAGAATTATTGATTTCTCATCTTGCATTTTTGTTGATTAGTTAAGTTATTGTAGCTTCAGGATCTATCTCAACGAATCAAAGATTCTAAAGATACAATAAAGAATGGATGCCACTGATTGTCGAATGTCAATTGACGTATCAAGTCGGAGGGATTCTGTAAGATTGCAGTACTAGTTTCTTCCTGTCTGAATGCAGGTAATAGAGTTAAGTACAACTGCAGTACAATGCAGTTAAGTAATACTGTCGATCTCTAAAACATTCATTTCTACGATTGCTCCATGCCCAAACGAGTGTCTCAGATAATTCCATTTCTGAAATGTTCTTTAACGGTGAGCTTGGGAGTTTGACATTTATGATCACATTAGAAATGTAGGTGGACCGTCATAACGATTATGCTGAAACAAAGAATTCACCACCAACAAGTATATCTGGCTGTTTCCCATTGAAATTGAGCGTTTTCGATCATGACGTGAGAAAGAAAAGTGTATGCCACATATAGGAAGCAAAATAAAGGTTGGGTTATAAGAGAAATAATGTGCATTCCTGGAACCGTTGCAAGATGTACATTACAATACAGAAACAGCAAACGTACAATTACCATCTCATTCTCATATTTAGGTACAGGATTTTACGAAGAACAAGGTGGGTCAATAATTTCTGCCTCCATTCACTGTGTTCCTCGAGACTGTGTGTAGATGGAGCTACGATTGGTCTTGAAATCTTTGTGGCATGCTATTCACTCTGTATGCATCTCGGCTGTTCTTCTGTTGGTACTCATGTTCTTGCAATATTTTTTTCATGTATAATGCACATTGTGCATATCCACCATTCTCTTAATGATATAACTTATTGTTATCTATTTCCATGATTAATTTATTCAGAAAATGTAACTCCATTACTAATCTCCTTCAATTGTAAAACAATCCTTGCAGTGAACATATGGACGTTATGTTAAAATTAAAAGTCTGCATACATCATTATTATGATCAGACCATCTGCCGCTATCTATTGTAGTGTAAAAACTAGCTCGTCAGCTTGATCATTAAATGCACCTTTGTCCTGTACATGTATGCTTCATACTGGTCTTTTACTATCAAGAACCTCCTCACTTCTGCAATGCCCTGAACTTTAACAACTAGAATCAAGTCATGCAGTTTCTCACACTGTTTCCCCCACGCAGGTCCTACTCGGAAGCTGCCATTTAAAATGTCCCCTTGCAACTCCATCACTATTCCGTCATTGACTCATGTGCTATTAACTCAGTCACAATTAAAATTCCGTTTTGCTCACTACAATGCATAATCTCTGTGGATATTATGAAAAAGAGTAACTTCTGATTTACACTCTGCCACTACGAAAACTTCTCAACCATTCCTGAAGAAATAAGTGTTCTAATCTAAAACTATCTATAATAATATTTCCAATTATAGTGTATTGCCTTCGTTATCATTATCCTTTTAAAATTGTTGTTCTTTCTAATTACTGGAGCTAAAACAAACACTCATCAAATGCTAAAATGAAAGCACTTCTAACTCAACAGTTCAGTTTGAAACAAAAACTGAAATTTCTGGCCTGGTGACACGTATGGTATGAGATCACAGTTAACATTTTCAGTATAGGTATTCATCAATAAAGCCACCAGTTTATGTTTTTGCTTCAGATCGCTAGCATCAGCAATTCTTTGTACTATTTTACTGAAATTCAAAACTCTTTAAGCCATGTGAAACATGCAGTTACTCCACTCTTTTAATAGCAGCGTAATAATTTAAATTGATTCAATTCAAATGTTTATAATATATGTGCTGCTCTTATTTGCACATTGATTATATTGTTATGTGAATTCGTTCCAAATTGCTACATTCAATTCTGTTGAATCCTGAGAGGCTAATTCAAGGTCTGAAAACAAAACCAGAATACTGCTTCTGTCATTTCTTTTAAATTATGTTTCTCATCGTTACAATTATCTACAATTCTGAAGTCTTATCGATTTTCGCACACAAAGGAGAATACATTTGAAATATCCTTCAGCCAAATTCAAACATTTCTAATTGATTCCAATCACTAACATATTCATTCCTCACACTTTCGTATCTAATATTTTATACAAGCTTTAGAAAATATCATGCAACGTGGAACATTCTGTCATTACATTTTAAATTTCTTAGTAACATATTCTCGTTACGTTGAGTCTAATTGCATATTAACGCAATAATTAAGATTTTGTCGATTATGTTTCAATTCTTATAGGACAATGATTGTGCAAAAACTCGGATTCTGTTTTCAAAAGTTCCCTTGTCCAATAGGACGTTTTTCATTCAACAGATTTCTTTTCTGTTATTGTAAGAAAATTAACAGACTAATGGATCGTTTAGTGCAACCCATTTGATACCCTGTCTTGTTTGATGCAAAGTTAAAAATCACACAACATCAGGTTATAGTTCAACAGGTTTAATTGGAACCACACTAGCTTTCAGAGCGCAATTTTAACACATCAATGTGAAATATGCAGTTCAATATGTGAATTACTTCTCTGGCCTATCGCATATCGAAGATTCTTGGGATCTTCTGTACGCCCACTATATGCACGCGATAAAAGTCACGTGGATAGGAAGAAAAGTGGGGCTATCAGGCAGATATTCAGGGAGATAGGATGGAAGCTTGGACTTTGAACAGTCAGTGTTGTTATCACTATTTCCCATGACACATGCAAGTGAAGCGAGGAACACAGAGAAGGTGGAGCTGCATGGATGGCGTAGGATGGAGGGTTTTAGATTTATGGGTCATTGAATCTCTTTCTAGGGAAGGTGGGACCTCTACAAACAGGATGGTCTTCAGCTCAACCAGAGAAGTACCAAGATGGTCAGTTTGAAATTGCTAATTTCAGGGGTTGGAGATGTAGTGTTTAAACTAATGTGGCATGGGAATGTGAACTTGAAATATTGTTACAGTGCACAGGATGTTGAGGGCAGTGATGTTCGGGATAGGTTTGCAAGATCGCGAGAGGACACCTGCAATGAAGATGTTGGTTTGAAATATGTGTATATCAATGCCATGAACAACGGAAATAAGGTGGGTGACCTGGCCACATGCGTAGGTACCTCGGATTTCGATGTTGTGGCCATTTCAGAGATATGGCTAGAGGAGGGACAGGAATGGTTGTTACAGATTCCGGGATGTAGATATTTCATCAAGAACACAGAAAATGTTAAAAGAGGCCATAGGTGTGGCATTGTTAATAAAGTGTCGCATCACAGGAGCTGTGATAACGTTTGAGGACTTATCTATTGAGATAGTTTGGGCTGAGGGTAGAAAGAGGAAATAAAAGATCACCCTTTTTCGGAGTTTTCTAAAGGCCTCTGAAATGTTCAAAGGAATGAGAAGGAAGGATAGCAAAGATGATTCTCGACAGGAAAGAGAATAATAGTGTAGTTATTATGGAGGACTTTAAATTCTTCAATATTGACTAACTGGGAATACTATCGTTCAAGTAGTTAAATGGGTCAGTTGTTTTTCAGTGTGTGCAGGAGGGTTTTCTGACACCATATGAAGAGTGGCCAACTGGTGGCGATGCCATATTGGATTTGGTATGGGGTAGTGAACCCAGACAGGTGTTCGATCTGGATATAGTTGAGTACTTTGGCGATAGTGTCCATAATTTGGTTATGTATACAATACGCAATGTACAATGATTTGTACATAACGCTGGGAAAGTGTTTGGCCTCGGGGAAAGGCAATAATTACGCGATTAGGCAAGGTTTTGGGTGCATCGGATGGGGAAGGAAACTGCAGGGGATGAACACGCTTAAAATGTGGAGCTTGTTAAAGCAACGGCTAGGGCAAGTCCTTGATAAGTACAAACATATTAGGCATAATGGTTGTTGTCGAGAGAGGGAGACATATTTTTCGAAAGATATTCAAGTATTTCTAAAAAAGAAGAAGAATGCTGATGTGAGGATGAGGCGTGAAGGTTCAGTTAGGATGCTTGAGACTTTTAAATTATCCAAAAAAATCTAAAGAGGCGGATAAGCAGAGTCAAGAGGGGACATTAGAATTTGTTGGCGGATAGGATCAAGGAAAAACCTAAGGCGTTTGAAAGGTATATCAGGAATAAAAGAATGACTCGATAAAGATTAGGGCTAATGAAAGATAGTCGTGGAAAGTTGTGTTTGGAATCCGACGACACAGAGAAGTACTTAATGAACACTTATCGTCAGTATTCACATTAGAAAAGGGCAATGTTAATGACAATACAGAAGTACAGCCTACAGGATTAGATGGGATTGAGACAAAGTGTAA
Source organism: Chiloscyllium punctatum (assembly GCF_047496795.1). Lineage (NCBI taxonomy): Eukaryota > Metazoa > Chordata > Chondrichthyes > Orectolobiformes > Hemiscylliidae > Chiloscyllium > Chiloscyllium punctatum. The sequence goes on from NC_092772.1 coordinate 36,882,706, forward strand.
GTTTTAGCAATTTTGGAAAATGACAAAATAGTTAAAATCCCAGCTCTGAATGGGATTTATCCTTGGATTCTCTGGGAAGCCAGGGAGGAAATTACAGAGCTGTTGGCTTTGATTTTTATATAATCCTTGTCGACGGGAGGAGTGCCACAAGATTGGAGGATTGCAAATGTTGTTCCGTTGTTTATGAAGGTGAGTCGGGACAACCCTAGCAATTACAGGCCAGTTAGCCTGACTTCGGTTATGGGTAAGGTGTTGAACAATGTTCTGTGATATAAGATTTATAATCACCTGGAAATGAATAAATTATTGAGAGATGGTCTAGAAGTGTTTGTGAAAAGCAGATCAAGCCTTAGTAACCTTATTCAGTTATTTGAGAGGGGGACAAAACAAGTGGCTGAAAGTAAGGCGGTTGATGTGTTGTTTCTGGACCTCAGTATGACGATTGATAAGGTTCCACACGGTAGGATATGCACAAAATAAGAAGCTTTGGGATTGAAAGTGATTTAATGGTTGGGATCAAAAATTGGCTAGCTGAGAGAAGACGGATGGTGGAGGTTGATGGGAAACATTCATCCTGGAGCTTATATACCACAGGTGTGCCACAAGGATCTGCTTTGCGGACACTGCTGTTCCTCGTTTCTATAATTTATGTGGAGGTGGAAGGATGTGTTAGTAAGTTGGCAGATGAGACGAAGAGAGGCAGAGTTGTGTTTAGTTCCAAAGAATGTTGTGCATTACAGAGAGATATAAGTAAGATACAGAGCTGTGCTGAGAGGTTGCAAATGAAGTTTATTGCAGAAAAGTGTGAGATCATTCCTTTTGGAAGAAGTAACAGGAATGCTATTGGTAAATTTTTTTGCAGTGTAGATTAACAGAGAGAACTCACCGACGTTAAGTGCATTTAAATGGGCATGGGACATATATAAGGATAATAATGGAACAGTGTAAGTTAGATGGACATCACGATAATTTGCCAGGTCAACGCACCATCAAGAAGGAATGGCCTGTACTGCGCTGTAACATTCTAACTTCTTTGATCTTAACAAGTTTCGCTTCATTTGTAATATATTATAGCTCAAAATAGTGCATGTAATTGTCATCCTGTTACATTCTCTGAGGTGATCCTCAGTAGGCTTCAAAAAAGTTGTCTCCACTACATCAATACGATGTCTGAAAAACGTGAGAGGATGAAAAGTAGATTCACACCACGATTTTCATCAGTAAAATCTGTTCCTCACCACTCGTAATTGAAAAAGATCTCATGATACTCCCCTTTTCCGATCAGGTGAGGGTTTGTGTGGTTGGCGCAATCTCATGGTCGTACGTCAGACTGGTGGGATTGATTGGCGTGGGAAATGGGATACACGTCACTCACAATAATCGAACAAGCAAATAGGGTATATCAGGTGACCAGTGAGATGCCGAGTTATATTAATGTTCATTTCAAATTAAATTCATGCAGTACATTATTAAATGAAGACTGTTATTAAGTTATTAAATTATTTCATCAGTCTCAATTTTGGAATGAATTATTTGGAAGGATTTGAAACAGAGCTTTTTTTTTGTCTTGAACAAACGTTATCACAATCACGTTGAGATCCCTCGAAATCTAACAATGCACTGCATTTTCTCCTAAGTAGATACAAGTGATAAAAGTGTTTTTGTCATTTGTATGATCTAGGAGCACATAATGGAATTTGAAATTTCATTGCGAATTGAAACAAAATACATGGCAAATCTGAATAACTTCACACAGCTTACAGTAATTACCAAATAGCTACTTGATACTTTGCAATGCAAAACATAAAAAGTCAATCATTAAATGTGAACTTTCTCATTTACGAAGTTTGTTCTGGATTTGATAACAACCAAGCATTGCACTGAATATTTTCGAAGCCTAAAGTTCCTTCCCATCTTCTGTGAGCAATCTAAACTGTACTCTTAACTGTTTGCAACATCTATGTCTACCTTTTTCTCAACGCTAATGTCTGATTCAGGAAATGGCTTCAATGGTTCCACGAGGACTTAGCTTATCAAGGCATTTGCGTTGTTTAGATCCTCATGACCCGACTACATCCTGTCTATCTTGACATTCTCCTTTTGTAAATTACAGAATCTTATGCCGCATCATCTTGCAGTCTATTCTTTCTATACATTACATATATCTCTCGCTTCTTTCTCACTCATTCAATTCCTTTGTCTCTTTGTCACTTTCTGAGGGGCTTCAACATTATACGGCTCAAATGACAGAAAACACTGAAGTGAGCATTTGTTGTCTACCGTTGCCTTTGTTACTTGTCATGATCTACACTTCGACAACAACATCTCAGGACACACATCATTTTCTTTAATGAAAAGGGTTTATTAATGAAAATTCATCACTGACTTTTGTTTTGGTAGTGCATCTAAATGTCGTTCATTAGAATACCAGTTTCATTAAGTTCTGATGAAAGGTTCCGACATGAAACATCTATTCGCCTGCTCCTTTGATTCTGCTTGCTTTGTTGTAATTTGCCCAACTCCACACTTTGTCGGAATGAAGAAGAGAAATAAAGACTATCATTGAATAATATATGAAATGAACTATTTCTTTTGGAAGTGTGATTTTTTAAAAACAAGTTAAATGAGAAGTTAGAAAATAGTTGAAGAAAGAGTGATGCAAACACACACAAAAAATGAATAATGGAAGTAAATATACTCTTGTTTGCAAAACCTGTTAGGAGTTCAATGATTGAAATTAGCTCTTTTTTCTTTGGTTATGTTGTACTATTCTTTGATTACTGTCGTGTACGATATGCTTTCATAAAAATGAATAGATTTAGCAAATGAGCGCACGTGAAGACTTTTGCTGTTACAAAAAAAAAGATGAGACATTGTTGGCTTTTCGAGATCATGATTCTTGTTACATGGAAAGCTAATCTATTGTGCATCCATGTTTTTACAAAACTGATATTTAGTTTCTAACATTGAAAGTTTGATTTGAACTGAGATAATGCGAAGAATATTGAAGGCACATGCCATCTCGCATTTAAGAAATAATGTGATGGCGAGATTTGAGAAGATTCATAGTTCAGGATGAGTTAAGATTTTGATTACTGCTGGAAGGATAGATTTAAATAGCATTTATGTTGAACAACAGTTAGTGAAACACTGCGTTTGCCATATTGAAAGATATGATGTCGGATATGACAGAGGACACATGGAGTTTAGAAATCACATATTTTCTGTAATTTAGCAGTCATGACTTCTTCCTGTCAGATTGCCATGTTTAATCGTTTTCGATTTGATTATTTTCATGTGACTTAAAGTATTTTCTTGCTGTTCTTATAATCAGACGCAGTAACCAAACAAACCCGTTAGATGCACTTCACGATGACGATGAAACCTATGTCTCAAGCATATTTAAACATTTTCAATGTTCAAATAATAGTTTTTGTTCAATCAAACCGGAAGTCAGGCATTGATAAGACAGCTTTGGAGATTATTCCAAAATTTCATACTGAATGTCTTTACCAAATCTGACACTGAGACCTTTTGAAGTGAATCGTATGTCCATAGGTAAAAACAAGGAAACAAGCTTTAGAGAACTGACTGTTTTCGAAAACAAAATGCAATTAACTGAAGCCAACTGTCAACATAATTTTAAATTGAGTGTTAAAAAGTTAAATGCAACATAATTACTGACAAGCAGAGCATGTATGTGTAGAACTGCAGGACTTGGGTGAGGTCTTCAAAGCATATTCATACACTGCGTTAAGTGCGTAGAAAGACATGAAGACTTGTACACATGGGTATATCGATGGTGAGATCTTTGAGACAATCGAAATCACAATAGAGGAGGTCTTGAATGCATTAGAATGTATGAAGTTGGATAAATCCACTGGTTCAGATCAGACACAGTAGGGGACTGGCTGATATATTTGCTTGATTCTTAGTCATGGTTGAGCTCCAGGAAGATTATTCAAGAAGAGCTGCATAGAAAAACCTAGGAACTACAGAATGATAAGCCTAATCTGTGATTGGTACGTTACTTGAGAAGATTCTGAAAAGTAGGATATGCATGTATTTTTAAAGTCAGAGTTTGATTAGGAGTAGTCATCATGGCTTTGTGTGGACAAGCATTCCTCACACTTTGGTAAGAACACTTTAATGAAGTGACCAGGGAAATTGACGAGGACAAGGCGGCAAACATGGTCTGTATGGATTTCAGTACGATCTTTGATAAGCTTCCATATGGTAGAGTGATAAGGAAGGTTAGGTTGCATGGAATCGAAGTAAAGCTAGCAAGTTGAATGCACAATTCACTTTATAAAAGGGAGCAGAGAGTAATAATGGAAGAATACTTGTCAGACTGGAGACTTGTGACTAGTGGAGTGCCCGAGGGATCGGCGTTGGGCCCATTCCTATTTGTTATAGATATCAATGATTTTTATGCTAATGTTCAAGGCATAATGAGTCAGTTTACATATGACTATAAAATATAAAATAAGCTTCATTATGGAAAATGAGGATGGTTTACTGAAATTGCAGAAGGATTTCGGTATGGTGGGGAAATGGGCTAGGAAATGGCAAATGGAGTTCAATACAGATAAGTGCGAGATCTTGCATTTTGGAATGTCACATCGAATTAAGACTTTAATGGTAAATGGTAGGGTCCCATGGAGTGTAGTGGGCGAGACTGACATTGGGCTTCAGATACACAGTTCTCTGAATGTGGAATCTCAAGTACACACGGCTCTGAAGAAGGTTTTTGGCACACTGAACTTCATCAGTCAGGCATTGATTATAGAAATTGAGAAGTTATATTGCAGTTCTACAGGATGGGGTGAGGCCTTACTTTAACTATTGAGTTCAGTTTTGCTCATCTTGTTAGAAGAAGGTTTTGTTCACCTTGTTACATCTTTAACAAGCTCCGATATCTGTCAAAAAACACTTTGTCTCTGTTGATCAATACCCCATTAAATGACACCACTGATCCTGAGGCACTGACAACTTCATGCTTCACAATTGAGTAATTATACAGTATCTTGTCCTTTAAAGTCATTTGTGCCAGCGTGACACATGACTGGCTGCCAGGAAAACTGTTTCCAAAAGCAGTCTTGACAGTTCCATCAGCATTCTAATCAAAATAGAAACAATCTTAGATGCATTAAATTCGGGTTACGGGTGAGTAAAAACACACTTACTGAAGTGCACCGTCGATGAGCACAATCTTTTCGTAATAAAGTAAAACAAACCAACGAAGAGAAAAGTCAACAGAACACAGGATGAAGTTTCCGTCTGAAACTAACAAAAAAGTGAATGTACAGCATTCAGTAACAGCTCTGTTGCAGAACTATATCCTTGGATTTTATTTGTCACTAAAGAAAATAGGATATTTCTTTAACATTGGAAGATTTTCACAGTAAATAAACAAATATAAAAGTGAAAGACAATTTGATTTGATGTCACGTACAACAAGCTTGACAAACTTTGGTAAAAATGGAAGTTAAATAGAAGAAAGGAAATTTCAGACAGGTTATGTTAATGTCTGTATTTGGGAAGGTGCTTAAGTCTATTGTCAAGTAAGTAAAAACAAAGCATCATCATAAAAACTGCCCTGTTTGGCAGAGGCAGCATGAGTTCATGATGGGCAGGTCATGCCTAAAATACCTTGTGAAATTCAATGAAGAATTTACAAGCAATACGGACAATGGGGAAACAGTGCATGTGGTACACATTGATTTCCAAAACGCCACTGACAAGGTGTCATACAAGAGGCTGCTGCGCAAGATAAGTTTGTATGGCATTACAGTAAAAGTATTACAAGGATAGAGGATTGCATAACGAGCTGTAAGCAAAGAGTGGGGATAAATGAGTGGTATTCAATCAGTGACAGTGAAGTGCCTCGTGGATTCGTGTTTGGAACATAATTATTCAAAATATACATATATTGGATTTGGAGTTGAGGAAAACGTGCAGTGTGTCAAAGCTTGTTTAGACACTAAGATGAGCTGCAAAGCAAAGTGCACAGATAACTGTGAGTCTTGCAGAGGAACATGGCGACTTTGAGTAAGATGGCAAAGGTCCAGCAGACAGAATACAAAGATGTTAAATGGCAAGCCATCCATTTCAGTAGGAATAACAGTAAAAAGGACCATTACTTGAATGGTAAAAAGTTGTAGCATGTTGTCATATACAGAGACGTGGGGGTCCTTTTCCAAGAACACCAGAAAGTTGCTCTGAAGATACAACATGTCATTTGGAAGGCAAGTACAATTTACTTGAAAAGCAGAGGGGTTGCGTTGCAGCTGTACAAGGTATCGGTGAAGCCACACCTGAATTACTGTGTGCGTTCTTGGGCCCCTATTTGAGAAGGAATATACTGGAACCGGAGGGTGTGCAGAGGAGATACTTCAGTTTGATTCCGAATTTGAGGGAATCGGTTAATGAGGACCGACTGAGTAGACAGTGATGGGGGAGGGAACTTATAGAAAATTATCCAATTATGAAGGAAACAACGAAAATAGAAGTAGAGAGGATGTATCTACCCGGAGGTGCAACTGTAACAAGAGGATATAGCATCAACAGGAGAAGGAGAGGATTTTGGACTGAAGTGAGAAGGAACGTCTACACAAGGAGGGTTGTGAATCAATGGAATGGCTTGCCTCAATAAACGTTAATAAAGAAAGATAGATATGTTTTTGAATTATAAAGGAATGAAGGGATGCGGTCAGAGCGCGGGTAACGGATTAGGGTCCATGAAAAGATCAGCATGATCACATTGAATGATGGAGCAGGCTCAAAGGGCCTGCTCCCGGTTCTTATGTTCTTCTATGTTCTTATGTTGGAATAATTATATCTGATTGTGGCTGTGGCTGTGCATTGACATTTTATGATGCTAAAATGTGTCATTTCGTTTCAAGGCCATGAATAGTTTGGACCAGTTCGTTTGAGAACAAAAATATTGTTCTTGGATTTATTCCTGGAGAAATTAATATTTCTGATAAAAGATGGTAATTCTTCATCCCTTGTTTAATATGAATTCACATGTCTCCAATTAGCACTGTATATTTCCTACATAGACTCCATATGTGCTTGTGTTCAATGTAAAGTTGCACATGGCATCAAGGCTTCAAAATATTTCTTTGTATTAATAATGTATAGATCATGGTACATTGCTGAAATTGCAGTAAGTTAATTACTGCTCAGAATGTCGGCATTTACTGAAGCCCTGAAGTGAGTTTCTGTAATCCTTAGTATTGTTGCAATTCTGTTATCAGAAGAACTATAATCATTAATGTCTTGTCATAGTGTCGAAGCTTTGGTTCAGACAATATAGAAACATAAACAGGTTTGTGTAGCCATTGGAAACCAAAAAAAATCAATCTGATCAATTACCAAACCATGCAATAATGAAAAACAAGTGAAGATGTTGTAAAGCGGGAGCACAACCAGAGGTTGCTAGAAAACCTCAGCAGGCCTGCCAAGATTTGTGCAGAGAAAGCAAAATTATAGTTTTATGTCCTATGACTCTTTCTCAGAACTGCTTTGTGGAGGAATGCTCACTGGATACAAATCATTAACTTCGTTTTACTGAGACATATATCTACTCTAATCTATATCATCCGCATAGCAGTGTGTTATATCATTGATCGTGTTGATGTTTTCTGTTGAAAAAAAAAATTACACTACGCTTAATTATTCAAATATGTTTCCAACAGGACCAGGTACATTTGTATCTTATTGCTGTCTTCTTCCAAACGTCGATAGCATGTAGATTTCAGCAGATTATTGTTTTGAACATAGGAAACAATATCGAATTACAGGTGACCTTGTTCACTAAATCGCAATGAGAATTGGTGAAACATTCTCAAATCGTTGGTGATATATTAAAATAAAATCTTGAACGACTTGAAAACACTGTTTTTACCAGAATAAATTTCTGCATGCATTCTTCAAAATGGGGTCCTCAGATTAACAACCATCAGCTGCATGATCAGTAATATTCGTATGTTCATTATTCAGCTAGAACACCCAAGGTTAAAATACTTCTTGACAACATTTCAAGCTCTTGAATATTATCACATCGGTTGTTCATCGATAATTTTCAGTTTCTTTTGGGACTAAAGTAGCTGAACATTATTTTCCCTCAACCAGTCCACTATCCCTCCCAGTAACAATCAATATTTACAAACTCTGTGAGATTTAATTGAAAACTGCAGTTATGTACTGCAGTTCAACCCAAATAAGAAGCGAAAGAAGTAAAGTGGAATTCTGCTGACTTCGGCTCCTTTCCTCAAACCCAGGCTATTTTTCCGTTAAAATAGATGTTGAATGAAATCAAATTGGCTTCCTGTGAGTTTCAATATACTCAAAGAAGCTGTCGTCTGTTTCAGTAAGAATCTAGCTAAGGAGTTCCTGCGTCATTAAAGTTACACTGTTTGGCAGCAAGGTACACCATATGTTCGATCAGAGCTCCAAATCAGCTTGTTCCAAATAGTAAACTTTGACAGCTGAATGAACAAGATAAGATTTTTGCATCTAAATGTTATCATTTAGGATCATAAGTTCGACGGCATGGCACCAGATCCTTTGGTCAAAAACACTCATGTCTAAACGACATCCTAAATTAATCTCGTCCAGTTTGCCAGCATTTCATGCATATCCTTTCGAAGCTTTCCTATTCATATAACCGTTCAAATGCCTTTTTAAAAAATTTTTCTTCCATAAACGGAAACGTTGGGTGGCATGGTGGCTCAGTTGTTAACACCATTGGCTCACAGCACCAGGGATCTGGATTTATTTCCAGCCTTAGGCGACTGTCTATAGTGAGTTTGAACATTCTCCCCGTGTCTGCATGGGTTTCCTCCCACAATCCAAAGATGTTCAGATTAGGTGAATTAGCCATGCTAAATTGCCCCATAGTGTTCAGTTATGTGCAGGCTAGGGGTAAGTATAGGGTAGGCGTAATGGGTCTGGGTGTGTTACTCTTCGGAAATTTGTTGTGGACATGTTGGGGCAAAGGACGTGTTTCCAAGCTGCAGGGATTCCAATTCTAAAAAAAGTTGCCGTTGCACTTGCTCCCCTGCTGTCACATGCATATATCGCCATCTGCCTGAAAAAAGTTGGCATATAGGTCCATTTTAAATCTTTCCCCTCCCATCCTTAGCATATGCTCTCTACCGTTGGCTTCGTTATTCAACCTGCCGACACCTCTCATAATTTTATGAACTTCTAAAAGTCACTCCTGAGCTTCTGACTCTCCAGGAAAATAGCCCTAACTTATTCAGCCTCTCCCTATGTCACAAACTTCTATAAGTGACTCCTGAGCCTACGACTCTGCAGGGCAAATAGCCTGAGATTGTTCAGTCTATCCTATGGTAACGTCCTTACAAATATTTTCTGAATCATTTCAAGTTTCACAATATCGTCCCTGAAACAAGGGGACCAAAATTGAATGCAATATTTCACAAATGGTCTAAACAATGCCCTGTTACAGCCGAAAAATGATACCTCAATTCCTACACTCAATGCACTGAGAAATAAAGGCAAGCATACAAAGCACCTTCTTTGATACCCTGTCTACCTGCGACACCACTTTAATGCACTATGAACTTGCATACCAAGATATGTTTGTTCATTGACTCTCCTTTATAATGACAATACCATGTTTCCTAAACTGAACTAATCTCGTTTGTCTATGTTCAGGCCATAACAATTTACAACTTTCGTATCCATGTACCTGTCGAAAAGTCTATCAAATATTGTAATATTACTCGCCGCTGTCACTTCCTCTGGCAGTTAATGTAAGTATCAACCTGTGTGAAAAGGTTCCCCTCAGGTCACTTTTAAAATCTCCCCCATTCAAATTAAAAATCTTGTATCCTCAGTTTGGATGACCCGAGTCTGAGGATAAGACCTTGACTATTCACCTTATCTTACCCCCTCAACGTTTTTCTAAATATCTATTAACTCAATATCAGCCACCCACTCTCAAGGGCGAAATTTTACAGCTTATCCGGCTCACCTTATCACTTGAACGGTTCAGTGTCAGTAAAATAATTGTCAATCGTTTCTCGATATTTGCAGTTCACTGACATCCACAACAGGTCGATCAGAATCACATGGAGCAAACCATTTGCGTCCTTACAAATGTCTAATCACCACCAATGCTTGCACAACCTCCATAATGATCTTCTTCGGACCCGGGGTATAGGTGCAGTCCGTAAATGCATCCATGTTCAGACATTTCAGCTTCCCCAGCATCTTCTCCTTCATGATGGCCACTGCACTCAGCTGGGTCCCGTGATCTCTTGAATCTTTGGGATGCTACTCGTGTCCTTCGCTATGACAGTGAAGCACAATATCGATTGCGTTCCTCTGCTGTTTCTTTCTTTCTCATTCCTACTTCTCCAGAATAATTTTCCAGTGGAGCAATGTGCATTCATGCCTCTCTTTTATCTTTTGCATATATATTTTACTTTATCTTATGTTATCTCTCGTTCTCTCATCGTCATCTCTCGACCCTTGTTGCTTCAATCGTTGTATTCTGCTTATTTTTAGAGACTTAACAAAACATTTAAAGACAAATCTTCATCAAACTGTATTTTTTTCCTTTGCTTTTATGCTGTCCCTCACTTCCCTTTTTAGCCACATTTGCCTTAGCCTCCATTAATGTCTTTCTTCATTCTTCAGTGCATCTCCTACTCCCAGGCTAAACTTTTGCTCCACCATCTTCACTGCTAGAGAACAATTATAATTCATTCCTGCAAGCTTATAAGTATGCTCCATTTACTCAATTGCAGTACTTTACATTTGATTCCAGCTTCTCCCTGTCAAATTTTGGGGTGAGTTCTATGATGTTATGATCACAGTCCTCTGGACGTCACTTCAATGTAAACTCCCTAATCAAATCTGCCTCACTGCACGTCTCAAAACACAGAACTCTCTGTTTCCTGAAGAATTCTACCACAAACTGCTCCAAAAAGAAATATCATGTAGTCATTTCACAAATGTTTTGTTAAATTTGTAACGAACTCGATGTTCATACAACACTTGTGAACACAAGGTAGCATGATTATTGTGATAGGCTTTTTCGTAAATGCATTTTCTATGCCCGGATTTAATTTTTTCCTCACATGCAGGTAAGTATAAGGCGGCTTGTACATAGTTGCAATTAGGTGTTTTGTTTTCCTTTCCGGTTCCTCAGAATTACACATAATGATTCGACACTTTATGACTCCACATGACTTCTTGCTATCGAGTTAACATAACTTCTTAATAACGAGGTAAATCTGGCCCCTGCACATTTGTTTTCCGTTTGCTATTTTCAGTCCATTCAAGCACAGATACTGCCTTTATTTGGAGTCACATTTCCTGTTATTCTGTGTGACTAGCTCGTGTTCAGAAACGCATTTTTAACTTCTTCTGTGGAAACACAATTTTGGCAGTCACTTACCAATGTCTTGACAAAGCATAGATTTTAGGGCATCAAAAGCTGTCTCTTCAGAGCCCACCCATCCTGAAGTAATTCGTTAATCCGATTTTCAGTTGTTTCCTTTTCTGAAATAAAATAAAGCCATTACTCAAAGAGGAGACCCTTCTGTATGGTCATTTCAAATATCATGTTGTCGAACTGATTCATCAATCAATTAAGGATGTTTCCAATTACGTAGCCAAAATACTTCAGGAATGTGTTAGCGTGTCACACATGTTAACTGGGATTCAAGGTATGTAGTTGATTGTGTATTGTGCATACTGAATCACGTATAATCTTACAAAACAGTTTGTTACAGATATTAATGCAGCAGAATACAATTCAACAAATTAGTGAAAGCTTGACATTACCAAATTAATCATAACATTTTTTCGTAGGATGAGGCGTCATCCTTCCTGACATTCTGTCATTAAGCAAGATAATGTGCAATAATGGTGGTGGCTCCGTATGAGACAGTACGTCTGCAGTCTGTTCATTTTCCAATGAATTTCAAATGATCAAACCTCATTTTTTTCAAATTTGCAAATTGTGTCCGTTTATTAATTCTTGCATAAATGAAGCAGGCCCAAAATTTTCAGAACACATTGTTTTTATTCAGATGTTGACAAGATGAGAAAGGATCTCAAAATTGCAGGTGAGGATGAATGCAAATCTATTTCCCGATGTCATAGTGGACTTCCCGCTATTTGGATATTGAATCAGATGCATTGGGATTGAAGGTCACAAACAGTAAACCATACATCACTATTTAGATGCTGCACAGGAGGCTTTCTTCTGTCAAATTTATTATATCCAGTGTATGTAATGTCTTTTTCAATATAAAAATAAAATCACAACCACATATTTTTGACAATTATCGGCTGGTTCTTGCAACAATTTATGGTTTGTTCCCAAGTGCCTATCCTTTGAGTTAAGCATGATAGGGATGATTAAACATCTGTGATCGTGAAGAGGGCTGCATCACATAAGTTAAAAAAGCTACAATCTTCCAACAGAAAATTAATCTGCCAAAAAATAACTATAATGGGAGACGGGAATTACTGGTGGAAACGTTTATTGGTGAAGTTAGCTGGGCAGCTCATTCACAATGCAAATTCATGATAACAGCTCACAGTTTATTCCTATAGCTGCTGAGGGTATTACAAAAAAGCTTCATTCTCAACTCCACCCATCAACTGATGTGCTTTCTCTGCCAGGTCTGTCCCAAATAAAACAATCGGAACATTATTTCTTTACTTTTTAACCCACCTCTGTGCTAAATATCGCTTTGTGCAGAAGAAAGGCTGCAGAACTGCAAAAAAGGTAAAAAAAAACAAATCTATTTTACATAACTAAATTTGGAATGATACTCATTGATGAATTAATATTTTTGAAGCACTTCATTTATGAATTTTATATCGACAATTGTTGTCCATACGTTTTAATCCAGAATGAACTGCGTTTAAAGGTTTTCTTTTGGAGTTTGTACTGTTTTCATATTTATTGATTTCAGATTTGAATTAGTACTGTTTTAAGATTTCCATACGCTCACTTGCACCATTATAATTTATGCTTTCAACAATAACAGCAACAAATTGCCTCGTGAACATACGAAATTTTCATCTTCGCAAATGAAAAAAAAAGCAAACTGTTTTATACTGTGTGAAATTAAGGAAAAAGTATCAATGGTCTCATGAATAATAAAATATCCAGAACTTTATTTTTATTATTTGCTATTTCTGAACAGATATTTATTACTCTTTGACAGTCGACGAAAAGGGATACAAATGTTTGTAGATCGAATATATGACGCAAGTTCATCACTGATGATCCAAGCAAACAGCAAATGCAAGCACAAAAAAACCATCGAAACCTTGCAAATTGTAGCAATAAATATCCATAAATCATAGCTTTTAGTTTTATTTCAAGATGAGATTTGTTTATTATCAGATCATACCTGCAAGAAGATATACATTTTAAAAAATTATTCTATAACCATTCTACCACAATATTTGTTTCTGCTTTCCCTTTTTAAAAACTTACTCTCTCAGTTCTACACAGTTCAAATTGTATCGAGACATTCCACCTATCTTTATTAATTGTGCAGTCAGATGTCGAAAGGAGCAATTTATTTCCAACTTCAGCTTTGATTACCAGCACAACGAGACAGAGATTGTATACTGTCTCCGCATGACGTCTTGTAAATTCTGAAATGCATGTTTTTCAAAAATTATTAATAATTTTCCATTATTGACAAAATCAATATTGTAGCCAGTTCAATGTTTTGTGCCCTGCAAGAGTCGGAATAAAATTATATTCCCATTTCTGGTAAATATGATCATCATGTCACAATATATATTTTCAACTTGCTCATCGCAAAATATGCTTCATAACTAAGAACATGTACACAACAACTATAGTAGATTGTGATGGTGAGATAAATGTTGTTTCAGAGAGGGGCATTAAATTTAAATATATAATGCAGACATCCGTGTGCAAACAGCTGGTGCAGTATATGCAGTATGTAACTGAATATTGTCTTTTATTTGTGAGCATATGAACTATGGTTGTAGGGAGACCATTTAGACATGACGTTAGGATTGGACTTTGTTTTTCGTTACTTCACAACCTCTCTTGTTTTATCATCATCTCTCTGTCTTGAAAGCCATCTTCTCTGAAATACTAAGCTGCCAGTCTTGCTATTCTGACAACCAGGTTTCAATTCCTGCAACGGAATGATACTCGCAATTTTAAACTGTTGTCCTAAATACATTTAAATTGCATGTCAGACTTGTTTTATTAAATGAAGTAGTTTTCAATTTTATCAAATGCATATTTACCTTAAAAGCACTCACAAATCGCAGAGGGAAAGATAGATGTGATTATTGAATGTCAGCCATTAGAGCTGGAGAACATCCTTACAGACGTTCTTCAGGTAAAAGGCCCAGTGCCAATAACATTTAGCTGTTTCATCAATGAGCTTCCGTCCAACATAAGGTTAGAAGACAGACGTTAGTTGATCATTGCACCATGTTCATCACCTTTCCAAACTTATTGAATTAGCTGAAGCTGTCCACGTTCAAATGCAAAAGCACTACAACAATATCCAGGATTGTGAGAGCAAGACAGAAATTTGCCTTCACGCATGCAATGACAACCTCTAATTAAATGCAAATTACCCACCACACCGTGTCACTCAAGAGTGTTGCCAGCCCTGCATTTCTCACTGCCATATTGTAATCATTACCATTGCTTAGAAACTAACTGGACATCCTCTATTAATGCACTAGCGAGAAAGAAATTCAGATGATCGGAATAATGCAGGGGTTCCTGACTTCCTGACTCACAAAGCCTTTCGACTGTTTTAAATAAACAATTTAGAGTATTATGGGTTACTGCCCAATTGCCTGGAAAGCTGCAGCTCCAACGACATTCAAGAACCTTGACACTAGGTGTTACAAATTAGCCTCCATTGATTAGAATTCAATACACAAGCATCGACTCTACCAGTGACGCTCATTTATATTATGTTTTCAGATTACAAGACGTAATGCAGATATTTGACCAACATACTTGGACAACCATGACTGAACCACTTCCGAATTGACAAAGTGCAGCAGAGACATGAAAACAGCACAATCAAGACCATCACTATTCTGAATTGCTAAAATTTCTGTCTTCTTATATGTTCAAGGATTATATCCTGAAATATTCTCCCTGAGAGTGTTGTGAATTTTGAAAGAAAAAATGTCACAATGCTTCTCGTTGCCTCCCAGTTTAACACACTATCATATTCCTGGCGAACATCTCTCTATCTCAGCTTTGCTGCAATGCTGATTACAAGCTGGATAAGAACACTTCATTTTCCAATTGGGCATCAGGCAACCTTCTGAACTCATGATATTTTTATCAATTTGAGTGTTGATGATCTTCTACCTAATCCCCGCACACCAGACTTTGCCATCACATATGCTGTTAAACCGAATAATTCTTTGTCAGTTTACTGGTGGTCCCCATGAAAAGTTTTTCATTCATTCAGATTGACCTGGATCCACTGTTTTGCCTGAGTAACCTTCGGACTCATTTTTGAGCACCATCTAAACTCTTGGTTACTCCTTTCGCCTGCCACACATTTTCCTCAGCATATCTACCATTACTGCTAACTAAAAGCAATTCAGACGAAATGGAAATCTCAATTCCGCTTACTCACCACAGATGTTGTCAGATCTACTTGCTTTTCTCCAACAGTTTTTAGTTTGTTTCTCAGTTATTTGGTGAGTGTTTAAAAGAGTAAATAAAACATAGCTAAAGAAGAGCGCCCATTAAACACCATTGACATAAATGCTGCGTGGAGCCAGAGGACGCACATTGGTTTATAATTGAATTAATCTGCACTTGGTGAGGCAAGGATTAATCAAGATTAGTCAACTTTTTTTTCTGAAGTTGTGCTCATGTCTGACTGGCGTGACTGAAAAGTCGTGGACAAATCTGTAACTGAATGGAATTGCACTCACTGAATCTTCCTGGAGTTCAGAAAGGGATTTGATAAAGTTTAATGCAGGTGATGGATAGAGAAGGTAAACACCAATGCAATCCAATGAAATTTGACTAAACGGATCGGAATTGGCTGAATGACAGAAAACAGTCCCTGATGATTGTGTTATCTTTATGAGAATGAAAGCGTCTGTCCAATTGTGTTCTACCGTAATCAGCGTTGACAATCTTGCTGTTTGAAGTATTTATGTGGAAGACTGTTCTGCAAATTTATGGATAATGTGACACTTTATGGAACTGCAAATGCAAAGGAACCTCAATTATCTGGCATTCGATTAACGTAATTTCAGATTATCCAAACAAGAACAAGTGGTCCGAAGGCTTGGGAAACTATATTATCCAGCAGTCGATTTTCTGGCATTCGATTAACCAAACGAAATACTCCCACATATGTCGTTCGTAAGATTGAGTTTCCTCTATTATCTTCATATTACAAAAAGGTAAAGACGGATGCACTGAGCGAGATAACCACTGGAAAATGGAGGTCACCTGAAAGTAGTAGGAATTCATGCATTTGCACGGGGCGAACAAGGCAAGGAATGCATGAAAAGTAAATTTCAAAAACAGGACTTCCTGAAGAACATTAGCGAAACCAGAGTACCTGTGGAGAGAAGACGCAGATAAAGTTTATGTCGCATGACTGCTCTTCAGAGCTGGAACCTATTAGCAAAACATAGAATGCCTGCAGAAGAGAGAGATTCAGAGTATGGTGTAAAGTAAGAATCGATATTAGGAGTCAGAGCCTGAAGGAGAAAAGGCAGCTGTGTAGGCAAAGGCATAAAAGAAATGATACTGGTAAGCCAGGGAAAATAAAAACATCCAATGATAGGTGAAAATGAATTTACTGCCCTGAAAGCAGCCGATGTGATCATACGCCTCTCGATGAAACCCAGTGATACCACATGGGCAGCAGACTACATGCAGAACAATACAATTTGAATCCAGTGATAACCAGTACAGACTACAAATTCAGCCACTTCTGCAACCAACATCATCACCTACGCTACGCTTTACACAACCTCCACCACAACTGCCGCTGTTGCAAGCATGTCTTCCCCACTGATGCCATCACCTGTCACCACCGACACCCCACAGATCCAACAGTCACCAACTCTGTCACGACGACGCCCGTGATGAGCGTCTAGTCCATACATGACGTCACCCCTTGTCCCTCTACTATCACACACACGCCAGTTACAGTCTCCAGCTTCACTTCCATCTCCAGATATACACACACAATCCTAGCTTTCAGCCGAGTTTATCCCATCGCCCCAGACTCACTTCACTGAGGAGGAACGATCAGTCATCAGCAAAGACCTGCCCTTAATCCCCCGCTGATCCTAGATTAATGCAATTAATTGTGACATTGATTACTTCTTCCGTGCCTCTTCCTCCAAGCTTACGTTTCCCATCAAGAATCCCGCCCACCTTCCAAGGATGCCTTCGTCCACCTCCAATACACTCCATCACCCTGGACAACCCATGGTGGTCTGTTACCCGCCCTTAACCTTTTTACTTCCAACTGCCTGTGGGACATTGCCTCAAATTGTCCACCCCCTCGCCCACTGCAGTTTCTCATCCTGACAACGTGGAGCACTCCACTCCCCTGCTCCAACCCTAAGATCGTCATCAAACAAGCAGTGGTAGTTTGGCGCATTGAACTCGACAATTTTGATGCCATGTGCCAACTTAAAGACACTGCCTGCGACCACCACCTCTGTCACAACCTCACCTCCCATCACCAAACTATCATCCCTCAGACCGTACACAACCTCATCACCTCAGGGGATCTCCCACCCACATCTTCCAACCACACTGTTAAGGAACACTGCATCATCCAGTTTTACCTCCTACCCATGATCCAAAAGCCTGACTACAACGATCCACCCATTATCTCAGCCTGCTGCTCAGCCGACTTTATCTCCACATACCAAAATAAATTATAATCACCCGGATACACGAATTCCCCACATAATTTCTGGATACCACCTACTCCCTCCCCCTCCGCCAAGACTTTAATTTCCCTGGCCCCTGATCCCTCATCTTCACCATGAACTAGCAGTCCCTATACACCACAAGCCGCCATGACCCGGACCGCCAACCCATCCGTTTCTACCTCTGCAGAGGTCCCCACCATTAACCTTCCACGGAAACTATTTTGTTACGCTGAACTGGTTTTCACACTTAATAATTTCTCCTTCACATCCTCCCACTTCCTTCAGACAAAAGGAGTCGCCATTGCCTTACACATGTGCCCCTGCTATGCCTGTCTCTTTGTCAGCTATGTGGGACAGTCTATCTTCTGCACGTACACTGGGAACACTCCCAACCTTTTCCTCCGTTACATTAATAACTGGATCGGCGCCACCTCGTGCTCACACGACGGGGTTGAACAGTTCACCAACTTTACCAACACATTCTACCTAAACTTTAAATTCACCTGGAACATCTCAGACAGCTCTCTCTCCTTCCTTAACCTGTCCATCTCCATCAACATTCACCGACTCAACTCTGATATTTTCTGCAAACCTACCGACTCCCACAGCGACCTGGGTTTCACCAACTCCCACCCTGCCATCTGTAAAAATGATATCTCTTATTCCCAATTCCTATACCTCTGATGCTTCTGTTCCAAGGAGGACCAGTTCCACCAGAAAAAAAACACATATCTTGGCCTCTTTCTTTAAAGACTGCAATTTTCCTTCCCATGTGTTTGATGACAGCCTCCAGCACATCTCATCCATCCCGCTCCTCTACCTTTGAACACCCCCCTCCAACCTCCACAGAGTCAGAACTCACCGGTTCTCACATTGCAGCCCACCAACCTCCATAGACATTGCATCATCCTTCGTCATTTCTGCCACCAACAAACGAACCCCACAACCAGAGGTATATTTCCCACCCCACCACATCCACTTTCCATAGAGAATGTTCCTACCATGATTACCTCGTCAGGCCTACATACTTCCCAACAAAACACCCAAACGTCCCTGTTCCTTCCACTGCCACCGGAGGAAATGCAAAACCTGAGCCCACACCTCCTCCTCACCTCCATCCAAGGCCTCAAAGAAACCTTCCAAGTCCATCAAAGTTTCACCTGCACTTTCACACATGTCATTTATTTTATCCATTATTCCCGTTGCAGTCTTCAGTACATTGGGAATAAAGGGCGCCTAATCGCAGAGTGCTTCAGAGAACATCTCTGTGACACCCGTTCCAACCAATCCCACCGCCCCGTGGCTGAACACTTCAACTTACCCTCCCATTCGGCCAAGGACATGCAAGCCCTGAGCTTCCTCCATCGCCACTTCCTCTCCACCTGACGCCCTGAGGAAGGACAGCTCATCTTCTGTCAGTGAACTTCCATCCCCATGTCATCAATGTGGATTTCACAAGTTTCCTCATTTTCCGTCCTGTCACGTTATCCCAGTTCTAAACTTTCAGCTGAGCACCACCCTCATGACCTGCCCTACCTGGTTATCTTCCTTCCCACCTATTCTCTCCACCCTCCCCATCGACCTATCACCATTAACCGCACTTCCATCCACCTATTGCACTCACAGCTAGCTTGGCACCAGTCCCAGCCCCAGCTCCTCAAATTTATCTCTCCATACCGAGGCTCACTCATTCCTGATGAAAGGCTTTTGATCAAAACGTCGATTTTTCTGCTTATCAGATGCAGCCTCACCTGCTGCGCTTTTCCAGCACCACACTCTCGACTCTGATCTCCAGCATCTGCAGTCCTCACTTTCGATACTTGATAACAGAACCTGGTTTGGTAAGGGTAAAAGACATGGACAGGTGTTCAGTGCTCAACAGTACTGAACTACACATTGAACCCTGAAAGTTACAGGGCCCCAATTTGAAGACAAAATGTTGTTCTTACAGCTTGAGCTGCACCTCAATAGAATCCTGAATCAGTCACAAAGAAGAAATATTTACTGGGAAACACGGTGATGTGTAGAAGTTGCAGGCAACTGGCATCTCAGTGTATTTCTGAAAAGTGCAAAGCTGTTCCACAAAAACGTTTGCAAAATCTGTATTTCTCTCTACAATGTAGTCATTCAGTTCTAAAGAAATTGACGTTTTCCTTAATAATTAACTCTGCTTTAGGAACAGACAATTTCGGGGTATGAGCTTGCAGTAGAGCACTTGGTTCTTGTTTGCATCATATAACGCGGTCATGGCTAATTCCATCCTGGTCTTAACTTCCCTTGCGTGCTCACTTTACATTGCCCTTTGTGTACTTTTCATCAGAAACATAGCTATAGCTTTTTCGAATCTGTTGATTGATTCTGCATCCACTACACTTTTTAAACAACTGCTGTCAGACCTGTTGTGTTGCTACAGAATTTCTTGTTTTTGCTTTAAAGGAGACCACATTGCGAATGCATTATGAACAGTCGATTCCGAGGAAGAAGCAAGAATCTTGCTTTCCATGTTCTATTACCCCTTATGAATCATGATAGGTAGTCAACTAGTTTAAAAACTAGTTAAAACACACCTCAATGATTGTTCGAGTTTGGTGATCCACCATCCACCAGGAAGTAATCTCGAAAGGGTTTTTGGGCATTTAATGCTACGACTCATTCTTTTACTCTTTAAACACTTTAACCAACATAAATAACAAAACAACCGTTATGGCAATGGAGTATCAACATAAGTTGATCTGAATCTCTTCAAAGCGCCACACTCTCGATTCTGAATCTCCTAGTAAACAACTGCATAACATCCTAACATATTGTAAAGTTCACCACAGCTTTTCGCAGCCTCGCACACTAATTCCCATCAGAACCATATATCTGTGTATCCCGGCTTGATCATGTTTAAGATGGACGATATGAAAAGCTATGTTTGATCGGGAGATTCAAGGCTCTTTTAATAAAACTTTTCCTGCCAATGATTTTGCAGACAGACTCTCGCCTCCTTCTCAGTTGGTGTCAACATAATGTATACGCTGTCAAAAGTCTTCAGTAACATGTATTTTGGAAGTAAAGTAAGCGTTAATATGGGACAGAATAAGTTTGTGCAGTGCTATAGGTGTAGTCTCAACAATGAATGATAACATTGCATCAATTTGCCGGCAATTTATGTGAATTCTTCACAAGTAAATGCCTTGTAACACCGAGACATTGGGATAATATACACAACTGTTGTCAAGAATTCTGTTTGGTGAAAGAGTATTCGTTACAATTTGAATGTGTTTCATCATGGAGTTAATGATTACAGAAAACAAATAATCTAAACAAAAAAATTGGTGATTAATGTCTGTAAGTTCATTTCATTGCCATGTGGAAAGTATTGACATCTCTTCGGGAGCAGATTCAATCATTTCGTCTTCTTGTCTAATGTATTGTGTCTTCGCCATTATTGTGCCTCAAATCTGCAGCCATTTGTAGAGAAGATGGTAAGCCGACACAATTGTTTCTGTTTGTCCTTGCCTCAATTATTCAATCCTCTACTTGCTATGTGACGAAGGTAATGAGACCGTTTTTAAATGTATGTTACAATTATGTTATGAAAACTAACACTGAGCAGTGAGGTTCATTTTTGGAATATTTTATCATACCGCTGCAGCAACTTTGTCGAAATTGTGTTACAAGTACAGCAATGTAAGATTCGACAAGGCCCTTTTTAGAGACATAGAAAGACCGACAAACAGAGAGAAGCAATATATGCAGCAATGTTCATATGCTAACAGAAGATGGCTCCAACTGGCAAGGTCTGCAATTTCTCACTGAAAAATTCTACTGCAAACATAATGAATTAGTTAACTAATATGAACTTGAAATACATTCAAAAAACTTCCAATGATGTTTTGAATAAAACCTCGATTCATGTAACAGTCAACAGCTTCAAAACTACAGCCAATGGGCATGAATCCTGAAAAGAAAATAACAGTTGAAATGAAGTTTCAGATTGAAAAGTTGCAACCCATCATCATCCGTCGCAGTACATTGCATTAAAATGAGAAATGAATAGGTTTTGAGTACATTTGCTGACATCAACGCACAGTAGTGTTCATATGTGAGGCACATCTGTAATTTGCGAGGAAAATACTTTCATAGTCATTGGTTATCCAAAATTGAATCCAGAATTGTGTGCATTTTTTTTGCAGAAACAATTAAGATTGGACTGCAGCATATAAACAAAACTATGCTCCTCTGTATCGCTACTATTTCCTAACTGTTTTATACCATACATTTTGATGAAATAGCAAATGTGACAAAGCCGACATTAAAGCCGAACTAAAAATCTCTCATGTCCTGAAATATACCAACGAGTTGCAAGTATTTGACAAATCAATCCTCCGTTCAAACGCATTCATGGAGATTTTCACACTATACTTATCGATCTAAATACCTGAAACGATGGTCCTTCATCCACAGCAACATTTTTCATGACTTGCAATGTTAGGGTGTATTTCGAAGCAATCATACAACGACTATATCTTGCCGATATTGTAATGTAAAATGTTATTTCTTGTTTTACTATCGTTTGTCAATATTTCAGATCTGCGAATGCTCGAACTAGCTTATGGTATGATTTTTTTAATGTATTATAATTATTCCAGTTTATATTCAAATCACGGTCTTGTTGTCAATGGGTACTAACACTCAGCTGTTTTGGTAGACAGCAGTTTACTGGTCTCCCTAAATGCTTGAGTCGGATTGAAGACATTCCAAAGAATAGTGTGCAAGAAGCATTTCACAGCCAGAATACCATTAATTTGTATCTGCACACCAGCCGACTGCAGAGAAGTCATTTGTTTATTTTAGGAACATACATTCACTCGCCAGGACAGCGAATCAAATAAGACAGATAAGTGGACCGACCTTGATCACATTCTATCTATTCGGCTTGATTGCAGCGTTTTAGTAAATAAATGCCTGTTGATGAAAGTCTATAGTGTAATATTGTAATCAAAGCAGCATTCAAATATAAGAAATTGAATATAGCGCTAAACTGACTAAAACGTAATTCATTCTCATGTAATGTAGGAAGTGTGGCCAGTTAAATCGGACACAGTTCACATGTCTAAATGAGACACGTTTGTGAGAATTGTTTGGTTATTTTTAATAGCCACTGAAAAACATTCTCGTTCACTCGTGTAGTGCATTTTGACTCGTGCTAAATTCTGAGAATCACAACTTAGAATGATATGGATGACGAATCCATAGTGGCTTGAAGTGTGTTAGTGGCTTGAAGTGTGTATACTTCAATGCCAGAAGTATACGAAATAAGGTAGGTGAACTTGCAGCGTGGGTTGGTACCTGGGATTTCGATATTGTGGCTATTACAGAGACATGGGTAGAACAGGGACAGGATTGGCTGTTGCAGGTTCCAGGGTTTAAATGTTTTAGTAGGGTCAGAGGTGGGGGTATTGCTTGTCAAAGATAGTATTACAGCGGTGGAAAGGACAATGGATGAAGACTCGCCATCTGAGGTAATTTGGGCTGAGGTTAGGAATAGGAAAGGTGAAGTCACCCTGTTAGGAGTTTTTTTACAGGCCTCCTATTAGTCCTAGAAACGTAGAAGAAAGAATTGCGAGGATGATTCAGCAGAAGAGTGAAAGTAATAGGGTGGTTGGTATGGGGGCCTTTAACTTTCCTGATATTGATTGGGGAAGCTATAGCTCGAGTTCGTTAGATGGGTCGGTGTTTGTGCAATGTATGCAGGAGGGTTTCCCGACACAATATGTAGACAGGCCAACAAGTGGTGAGGCCATACTGGATTTGGTTCTGGGTAACGAACCAGGCCAGGTGTTAGAATTAGAAGTAGGTGAGCTCTTTGGGGACAGTGACCACAATTCGGTGACGTTTACTCAAATGATGGAGAGGGATAAGTGTGCACTGCAGGGCAAGAGTTATAGCTGGGGGCAGGGAAATTATGATGCGGTGAGGCATGACTTAGGATGCGTGGCTTGGAAAAGTAGGCTTCAAGGCAAGGGCGTAATTGATATGTGGAGATTGTTCAAGGAGCAACTATTGAGTTTCCTAGATAAGTATGCACCTGTCAGGCAGGGAGGAAACGGTCGTGTGAGGGGGCCGTGGTTTAATAAGGAATTAGAATCCCTTGTTAAAGGGAAGAGGGCGGCCTATGTAAAGATGAGGCGTGAAGGTTCAATTGGGGTGATTGAGTGTTATAAGGTAGCCAGGAAGGTTCTGAAGAGAGAGCTAAGAGCAGCAAGGAGGGGACATGAAAAGTCCTTAGTTGGTAGGATTAGGGAAAACCCAAAGGCTTTCTATAGGTATGTCAGGAATAAAAGAATGACTAGGTTAGGAATAGGTCCAGTCAAGGGTAGTAGTGGGAAGTTGTGTGTGGAGGCTGAAGAGATTAGGGAGATACTGAATGAATACTTTTCATCAGTATTCACTTAGAATAGGACATTGTTGCCGATGTGAATACTGAGTCACAATTTATTAGAATGGACGGCTTTGAGGTATGTTGGGAAGAGGTGTTGGAAATTCTGGAAAGGGTGAAAATAGATAAGTCTCCTGGGCCTGATGACATTTATCCTAGGATCCTCTGGGAAGCAAGGGAGGAGATTGCAGAGCCATTGGCCTTGATTTTTATGTTCTTGTTGTCTACAGGAATAGTGTCAGAAGACCGGAGGATAGCAAATGTGGTTCCCTTGTTCAAGAAGGGGAGTTGGGATAACCCTAGTAACTATAGTCTCACTTCTGTTGTGGGCAAAGACTTAGAGAGAATTGTAAGGGATAGGATTTATGAACATCTGGATAGGAATAATGAGATCAGGGATAGTAAACATGGTTTTGTGAAGGTCTGGTCGTGCCTCACAAACATTATTGAATTCTTCGAGAAGGTGACTAAGGAGGTGGACGAGGGGAAAGCGGTAGATATGGTGTATATGGATTTTAATAAGGCGTTAGATAAGGTTCCCCATGGTAGGCTACTGCAAAAAAATACGGAGGTATGGCATTGAGGGTGAGGAGGAGGTTTGGATTAGGAATTGGCTGGCTGGAAGAGGACAGAGGGTAGTAATTGATGGTAAAGGTTCATCTTGGAGTGCAGTTACTAGCGGTGTTCCGAAAGGATCTGTTTTGGGACCATTGCTGTTTGTCATTTTTATAAATGACCTGGAGGAGTGGCTAGAAGGTTGGGTGAGCACGTTTGCGGATGATACGAAAGTCGGTGGAGTTGTTGACAGTGAGGAAGGATGTTTCAGGTTACAGAGGGATATAGATAAGCTGCAGAGCTGGTCAGAAAGGTGGCAAATGGAGTTCAATGTAGGTAAGTGTGTGGTGATTCTTTTTGGTATGAGTAACAAAAGGATGGGGTACTGGGGTAATGGTCGGATACTTGGTAGTGTGAATGAGCTGAGGGATCTTGGTGTCCATGTACACAGATCACTGAATGTTGCCACCCAGGTAAATAGTGCGGTGAAAAAGGCATATGGCGTACTGGCTTTTATTGGTAGAGGAATTGAGTTCCGGAGTCCTGAGGTCATGTTGCAGTTGTATAAAATTCTGGTGCGGCCGCATCTGGAGTATTGTGTGCAGTTTTGGTCGCCATACTATAGGAAGGATTTGGAGGCCCTGGAACGGGTGCAGAGGAGGTTTACCAGGATGTTGCCTGGTATGGTAGGAAGATCGAATGAGGAAAGGCTGAGGCAATGGAGCTGTTTTCATTGGAGAAAAGAAGGTTTTGGATGACTTGATAGCGGTGGACAAGATGATTAGGGGTTTAGAAATGGTTGACCATGTAAACCTTTTTCCACGTATGGAGTCAGCTATTACGAGGGGGCATAGCTTTAAATTAAGGTGTGGTAGATATAGGAGAGATGCTAGGGGTAGATTCTTTACTCAGCGAGTCATGAGTTCATGGAATGCCCTGCCAGTAGCAGTGGTGGACTCCCCCCCTTTATGGGCATTTAAACGGGCATTGGATAGGCATATGGAGGATAGTGGGCTAGTTTAGATTAGGTGGGCTTGGATGAGCGCAACATCGAGGGCCAAAGGGCCTGTACTGCGCCGTCTTCTTCTGTGTTCTATGTTCTATGTTCTATCAATATATTTTGAAAGTAAATTTCTGATATTCGAGTAAGAAAAAGTGTAACTTGTGGATTTGCTTGCGAGACAAAAACATACGAACTTTGGGAAAACTATCAGGAAGATGAACGTTAGAAAATCAGTGCAATGAAACAAATTTGTAGAGAAAAAAAATGACTGGTTTGATCATGACAAACCAGAATACTGAGATTCAAAACAATTGCCAAAAGGACAAATCAGGCCAAGTTGGTTTTGTTTGCTTTAACAAAAGATCATTTGTGATGTAGTTTTAAGTTTGAAACAACATGGTAATTACTTTAAAGAGGCAATGGTATTTACAGAACAAAAAGCAAACAAACGGGTATGTCGAGGCATACAGAGTGTTAAAGTATATGGATATTTTATGAAACATGTAGGGGTAAGATGAAACTATCGTCCTGCCTCCTGACAGCGACAGGGAGGTGGGTTTGGTCAAGCCTCAGGCAACTCGCTGAAATGAATCTATGCATTCTACTTACATATGTGTTGGGTTACTTTGCATGTCCTGCTTTCCTTCTCCAGTCGAAAGGTGCACAGTTTAAGTGGGTTGGCCGTGCTAAACTGCCCACAGTGACCAAGGATGTGTAGGCGAAGTGGAAGAGTAATGTAAAATGCAGGATTACAGGCACAGGATGGATCTCACTGGGATGCTTTTGGAGCTTCAGTATGGATTTGATGAGCCGAATGACATGCTTTCCCACTGTAGGGAGTCTATGATTTTTGTTTTAATATTAATGAGTGGAGATGTTTGAGGTAGAAAATCACTTCTGTTTGCAGTAAATGAAATGTTTGGAAATGTTGATGCAACAGCACAAATGAATCCATGTGATGTTTCTCTGCTAATAACATTTTGTTTTCCTTTTTTCTTCAATACTCTGTTATGTTGTTATTGAGCAAAGTAGTTTCAGAACAAAATGAATGCGATATTGATATCTATCAATCAGGATAACAATTATCTCTCATCTCTGATTCAACAAAATCACGATGCTCATGCCCAAGAGCATCCTGATTATGGTCAATCTCCTGATCTTGTTCACAGTAAACAAAAGTAATGAATTGAATTGGAACAGTCCTGTAAATCTTTAACTGCAATCTCTCTACTTCTAATTGTCATAATGTTTCTATTGCTGTAGACTGCAAAAATTTGATAGTCTTTATCAATTGCTCACTTAAGTCAAAAGTTGGTTTCTGTTGTAACATAGTTCAAGAGTTATTTGTTTTCCTTCAGATTATACTCCTCTACTCCCCTCCCACCTACCCCACCGCATCCCCTTCGTGCACCCCCCACCGCCACACACACATACACACACACACACACACACACACACAGTTTTTCCTGACGGATGCACCTCGATGTGTTAAGGCATTCGTTCTGTCAACAAGAGTGAAATCGACTCTCCTCTATTACTACTCCATCAGAATATTACTAAAAGCCGCATTGTTAACATTATCAATGGATTGATTTGAGAGCAAATACGGTGTTAATTCATGCTTTGCAAAATAAAAAAAAACACTTAGCACAGGCTAGTTATGTAGTGCACTTCTTTATTCATTTACTTCATCAACATTTTATTGTTCTGAAGAGGTCTGTCTTTTTTTTAGTTTGTTTATTCTACTGCGTTCATTCAAAAACAAAAAAAAAACGACACTAGGATATCCATTAATGCCTGTAAATGCCAAATTGCTTATGAAAGGAACTTAATGTGACACGTCATGTCTTATCTCCGTTTGTTTTCTGCTTTTCAGAAGTAGAAAAGTGTAAAAAAGTTTACAAGGCTGCAGGTGAATAAGGGAACAATTTTAATTTCTCAATGTGCACATGTAAAATTACTTGTTCTAAAGTGCAAAGTTGTAAACGAAGCAACTAATGACACGCGGGCAAGAGCGATACTCTGATAAACTAATTAAAATGCGTCTAATTTAGTTTTTCCTTTAACAAAAATGTGCATCTCATCAATTGTCCATCCATGATTGCTCAGATGAACGTTTAGAATGCAACACGTATCTATGAGCCATATGGAAATGACTCCAAACAGGTTTTGCATGTTTCCTTCATTGAACGACGTTTGTGAACATTATGGATATCAATCAGTAAGAGAAATCGCCATTTGTTCGCTGTATAATTAATATTTTAATTTATACTAAAAGTAATTTTCATAATCAACTATGGTAGTATTGAAATTGAGTTCTAAAATATGAGTCTAACAACATATTGTCTCTGGCATTGCCTTCCTTCCTTCCTTACAAGAAAAATAATTGAACACACATTATCGAGGTTCAGCAGGACGTCAATGCTTTAGAGTATGAATCATAGAGCTTTCGTAGTCTGGGCAAATAACAAAAATAATTTCAGAGAAACCTAAGTGTCCTGGTTCTAATCATTTGAAACTATTCTCACGGGTAGATAGACCAGTTAAGAAAGAGTTTAGTGTGATTGCCTTCATTACACAAAGCTTTTTTTTCTAGAAGGTAGGATTCCATTGTTAGGTTGTTCAGTATGATGATGATACCTTTTCTTGAGTCGCCCTGCTATAGGAAGGATATTATTCAGTTGGAAAGGGTATAGAAAGATTTATCAGGATATTGACGGAGTCAATGGTTTCAGGTAGAGAAAAGAATAGTTTGGTACGTTCTTAACTGAAGCCAAGGGGTCTGCTTCACAATGATCTGAATAATGCTAATAAAGTCATGAGGAGCGTCAAAAAGACCAATAGCAAGGGCGTTTTTGCTGGGGGATTCAAAATTAATGTGCATCGTTTTAAGTTGAAAAAAAACGTTTTAGAAGTGATCTCAGGGGCAGCTTTTACACAGCAAGTTGTTCATGTGTGAAATGAACTGCTAGCGGATACATGTGGGTACATTTACAGCGGTTAAGATGTTTAGATAATCACATGCATAGTAAGTGTTTCTTTGGATATAAGCCAAACTCAGGCGAATTAAAATAGATCAGTTTGAAAACATGGCCACTTTGGATGTGTTGAAATGTAGGATCAGTTTCCATGCTGTTTTCAGGCTCCTTATCTCCATAATCCTATTCTACGTTTGGAGTAGAATGCAGGATATATTTGTTTCGTCTTATGTGCCTCTATGTGCCTTAATACTCTCCGTCTCATCAGAGAACAAAGCAGGAATACTGGATACTTGTTGCTGAAAGTTATATCACCAAAAATTGGGAATGTGGCACGGGAACCGACATGCAGATTGTGTTTAACGCATTGATAGATTGGTTGAGCTGAAGGACTGCATGCGCTGGCTTAGCAAACCACTTCATAAGGTAAAATTCATCTAATTAATTACAAGAATTATAAAATAGCCTTATGACAACAAATCGTATTCTGACCAATGAACCAGTTAAGCTCTTAATGGCAATGCCAATTCACCAAGCTGAAGCAAAATGCTTAAGACCATTTAATGCTTCCCTACATTGGTAAGGGTGAAGTACATTTCTTAGTAGGCATATCCGAACAACATTTTGGAGATTAAATAAAAACTCAATCAAATGCATCAGCAATGATTTCTGATTCCATCACGTCCACATTCTGGATAAATAATTGCCATCATAAATTTGTCACAATTCCCACAATTCTCGAATCATTTCAGGCTTGGTGTACAATACCGTGAAATATCCACACCTAATTGTGTAATTTAAGACTTAAAATGTATAATCAAGCATTTTCGAATGCATCCAAATCGATGACGCTGTTCAAATTATCCACCTCATTCAATAATGTACTTCACGAAGAGAAAACAGAGATGTTTACAAGGTCAGAAGTACATATGACGGAATGAATCACCACAGATTCTTACTAAGTTAAGCCACATTACTGTTGATAAATTTCAGGCAGTCTGATATACTCCACGTGATATCAAGAACATGCTAAATTTGCACTCTTCTAAAAGAGCTTGTGCTGTGAACGAGACACAAGGAATCGAAATAAGTATTTGTACTTCAGAACATGAAAACGACATTATTTTTCACAAAGATAAATCGCAAGTTTCTGTTTTGCAATTCTGGAGCTTGCCAAGTAGACCCAAATCAAAAAGACAAATAAATAAAACCAAAGGAATAATCGCCCAAACTGCCCACTATCGATCATCAGTTATATCATGGAGTGGCACGAACACAGAACATAGAATGTTACAGAGCAGTACAGGCACGTTGGACAATGATTTTGTGCCGACCTAGGAAATTAATCTGATGTCCAACTAACTGAAACCATTCGATTAGTATCCATATGTATGTTCAATGCCCACTTAAATGCAGTTTACGTCAGAAAGTCTCCGATTGTTGCAGGCAGGATTTTCCATGCGGGAGAAAGTGAGGACTGCAGATGCTGGGGATCAGAGCTTAAAAATGTGTTGCTGGAAAAGCGCAGCAGGTCAGGCAGCATCAAAGGAGAAGGAGAATCGACGTTTTGGGCATAAGCCCTTCTTTTCCATGCCACTAATATCTGAGTGAAGAAACTATCCCTGATATCTCACCGAACTCTATCATCCTTCAATTGATAGCTATATCTCCTCGCGTTTGCCTTCGCTATCAGAGGAAAAAGGCCTTTGCTTTCCACCCGATCTAACGCTCTTAATGTCTTATGTGTCTCAATTAATTCACTTCTCAAACAATTTCAATTCCCTTACCCTTTCTTCGCAAAACTTTCCTTCCATACCAGGCAACATCCTCGTAAATCTCATTTAACACTTTCCAAAGCTTCCACATTCTTGTTATAATGTGGTGACTGGATTTCCATGCTTTACTGCAGGTATGGACTTACCAGTGTCTTTAAAGCGAATGCATGACCTCATGGCTCCGAAACTTAATCCCCATTCTAATAAATGCCAACACACCGTATGCCTTCTGAACAAGCCTATCAATGTGGAATACAATTTTCACGAATTTACGCACATGGACACCGATATCACTCTGTTCATCTACACTGCCAAGAATTTTACAAATATACCAGTACTCTGCAATCTTGTTACTTCTTCCGAAGTGAACAAACTCTCACTCTCCCGCAGGGATTTGCCATTTCTTTGCCCTGCTCTGCAATTGGCTTATGTCCCTCTGAAACTCACAATATCCTTTAGCAATATCCACAACTCTGCATTCCTTAGTGTCATCTGCAAATTTACTAACCCATCCTTTTACGCCCACCTCTGGATCATATAAAAATGACAAACAGCAGTGGCCCCAAAACATATCCTTGTGTCACACAGCTGGCAACTGAGCTTCAGGATGAACATTTCCTATCAACCACCACCCCCTGCCTTATTTCAATTAGGCAATTTCTGATCTAAACCGTTAAATCATCTTTAATCACGAAACTCCGTATTTTGTGTAATAACTTATAGTGTGGAACCTGATTAAACGCCTTACTGAAGTCCATGTACACATCAACCGCCTTACCTTCATCCACATGTTGCCAACTCGAAACACTCACTGACGTT
This sequence comes from Chiloscyllium punctatum, assembly GCF_047496795.1. Taxonomy (NCBI): domain Eukaryota; kingdom Metazoa; phylum Chordata; class Chondrichthyes; order Orectolobiformes; family Hemiscylliidae; genus Chiloscyllium; species Chiloscyllium punctatum. The sequence goes on from NC_092772.1 coordinate 36,914,212, forward strand.
AGTGAGCCAAGACCTGCACTTCACAAAAACGAGGTGACTATTGCTCAACAAACTATTTATTTCAATATTATTATAAATCTTACCTCCTAGAACCTTTTCCAACACCTTTCCCACAATGAAAGTAAGGTTCACTGGCCTATAATTGCCAACGTTATTCCAATTCCCAATCTTAATGAAGGGAACAAAATTTTCTACCTCCAGTTTTCACGCACTACTCCTGTCCACAATGGCAACATACACATCGAAATTAAAGGCTCTGCAATCTCCTCCGAGGCATCGCTGAGAATCTGAGGATAAATTTAATTCAGCTCAGGTGTCTTATCTATTTTCAGATCTTCTAAAATTGCGAAAACTTCCTCTTTGTAAATCTCAATCCCATCGAATGTTGTCAAGTTTATCTCCATATTCACACGAATATTGCCACTTTCAAATGTGAATACTGATGAAAAGTATTCAATAAGCTCTTCCCAATTTCCTCAGATTTCACACACAACTTTCCACTAGTATCTTTGATTGGCCGTCATCTTACTTTAGTCATGCTTTTATTCACGCTATGCCTCCAGAAGACCTTAGAGTTTTCTTTGCTCCTATCCGCCAAAAACTCCTCATTCTTCCTCCTGGTTCTTCTATGTTCTGTTTTTAGATCTTTCCGGCTAACTTATGACTGTCAAGCCCTCTAACTGAGCCATCACCCCTGATTCTTACACAAACCTTCATTTTCCACTTGGCAAAAGTTTCAACCTCTTTCATAAACCATGGCTCCCAGTCTCGACAACTATCACCTGCTTGATTAGTATATAGTTATCAAGGAGCCACGGTAGCTGTTCGTTGAATAAGCTCCACATTTCAAGAATGTCCATTCCCTGCAGTTTCCTGCCGCATCCTTTGCATCCTAAAGCTTGCCTAATCGCGTAATAATTGCCTTTCCCCTAGTTATACCTCTTTCTCTGCGGCATATACCTATCTTTGCCCACTGGCATTGTAAACATAACAGAATTAATGTTACTATAACCAAAGTTCTCGCCTATATCCAAATGTAACATCTGCCCGGTTTCATTACCCAGTATCAAATCTAATTTGGCCTCCCCACTTGTTGGCCTGTCAACATATTGTGTCATAAAACCCTCCTGCACACATTGAACGAAAGTCGAAATGTCAAATCTACTTGAACTATGCTATTCCCAATCAGTAAATATTGGCGAAGTTAAAGTCCCCAATAGCAATTACCCTGTTACTCTCGCTTCTGTTGAGAATCATCTTTGGTATCATTTCGCCTGCATCCCTCGAATAAATCAGAGGTATACAGAAAATTCCTAACCGGGTGACGTCTCCCTTTCTGTCACTATCCTCAGCCCAAAGTACCTCAGTGGATAGGTCCCCAAACGTTATCTCTTTTATCATCTTTACTGTTCATGCTGAAACATTGAAATCCCGGAATCTGGAACAACCATTCACTTCAATCCTACAGCTAGATCTCTCAAATGACCACAACATCTACATCACAGAAAATAACCCATGCTGAAAGTTCATCCACCTTATTGCAGATTCAACATCACATTAAAATACACACTTTCCAAATCAACATCCTGATTGCCGCTGCCCTCGCCCAATCTCGTAAACCCATGCCTGACCTCACAACCCTCAACGTTCCATGCACTGGAACGATAATTGAGGTTCCCAACCCCCTGCTGCATTAATTTTAACTTCACAATTTTATTACATTGTCTGAGCTGAGATGTCACTTCCTTACTTGTAAAAAAAAGTTTTATCTAGAGTGTGATTTAAAAGATCCGAAAACAGCAACATATTCTAAAAGATGAAACAGGTAACAGCAATCTAGATTTCTTTAAAATATCATTTCAGTTGCATGACACTGTAATCTGTTGCTATAAATTATGTATCTTATGGCACTGCTGCACAGCTATCTGATGAAGGAACAGCACTCCTAAATATAGTGGTTCCAAGTAAATCTGTTGGACTCTTTACTTGTGAGCAGAGGGGAAGTAGATTTTTGTGCACACTACCATGTGCATGCTACCCTTAATGCAACGTAAAATGCTGACATGAATATATCTCAGTATCCATTCACGTCTATTGAGATTTTTAAAAAACGAAATTCGGACCCCAAAAGAAATGTGCTTGAACTGATTTCCAGAGCATTACAGAGATTAATGAAGACACAACATCAGAACATAACAACGAGAATTCGTGATAGCCAAAATTGTAGACCCAGAAAACACACCCGCGTCCTTTGGATGAAGAATGATAATCTAAAGAACTGTTTCGTCCAACAAAAGACATGGAAAAGTATTAACGTTGTTCCAATTAATCTGTTAAGACACTGAATTGTTTTTTTTCTGAATTTAAAGACTCTGGCGATTCATTTTATGCAACACAAATATGACAGGAGTCAAGATCGGAATCAAGGTGTGGAAATACAAAGAAGTAACACAATTTATATCAATTTCATGTTGCTCTGGATACCTTGAATTTTATGCCATTTCCTTTTTGTGCCTGCCAAATAATATTACTTAGCATATTGCAAGGAATGAAATTAATGGCACTCCGAAGTTATTGAGCAAAAGCATTGAATACAATGGAGCACTTTGAAGGAGCAAATTGCTTATACAGCGTGTCATTGCTTCAAGCAATTAAACAAAAACGTGGTCGACCAATTGGTGCTGACCCAACGAACATTAGACACAAAGCTCTAAATTAACGTCACACTTGTTTTCCATTCTATGTGACGTGAATTATATCAGATTTTGTGCCCGTTAAAAAAAACTTTAACTTCATACTTCTTCTTGACAGTAAATAGACTGAGTCATGTGAATGATATACATACTTCATTGTGTGCACAATTGTCGATTTTTTCCTGCGAAAAGAACATTAGAAAATTCACAGGAAATTAAGCTATGGTGGATTAAATTGTAAACTGCGAATTGTTTTTTTTTAAAATTGCGTCCAACATATAATTATTTGGTTGCTTCCAGTAGCATTACATTTTATGAGTTTGTGATAATATGTTTTACAGATGATTTGAAGAGGAAAAGTGATGGTGAGCAATATCACGGAATGATAAACGGAATGAACAATTGTTACATATGTAATGAACAGTACAATTTAAAACATATAATGCACATTGGCTTCTGATAAACGTTGTTGTAAGTAATATACATTCGTGCAGTTTTTATATGTCATTTTATTAAAGTCAAAAAGTACTTAATCCATCTTCAATAAACTTCGTCAGAATGATTAGATTAGATTACTTACAGTGTGGAAACAGGCCCTTCGGCCCAACAAGTCCACACCAACCCACCGAAGCATAACCCAACCAAACCCATTCTCCTACCTTTACCCCTTCAGCTAACACTACGGGCAATTTAGCACGGCCAATTCACCTGAACTGCACATTTTTGATTATGGGAGGAAACCGGAGCACCCGGAGGAAACCCACGCAGACACGGGGAAAATGTGCAAACTCCACACAGAGAGTCGCTTGAGGCAGGAATTGAACCCGCGGGGCAGCAGTGCTAACCACAGTGCCACCGTGGCGACAATGTAAATCACATGCATTCAGTTTTAGAATGCAAAAATAACTTACTGTTGTCTTATGAGTAACTCACAACGAACATGAGGCTACTGCTGGGAAGAAAAATCATTTAGGGCCCAACAAACACGATTCATCGTTTATTTAACTTCAAACCAATGTTTTGGGTGCGGCATAAATTGAAATTGTAAGGAACCATTTTTTCAATCAGTATATCACTCCGAATTGCATTCTTAATATAAAAGTCCATATTGTCAATGTTAGCATGCTATGTTGCAATGCTCAAAAGAATTTAATATCAATGTTAATGCTGCAACTAAATCGAAGTGAAAGTATTCAGTAAGTATTTATTCTCTCCAAATTAATAGTCTGACTACCTTATGATGTATGATGATCAATTCGTCTCCGGGTACTTTGCTCATTCCTTTTCAGTAGATACTGAGCATGCTGTTGATTTGATTCCTACCTTGTGTTCTGTTACTTTTGCAGTTTCCCACAGAAGCTATTATTTACACCTCTTTTAAATTATTCAGAAATTATCATGTCAACATTAACTTCAATTACACTTATATTTTACCTCACAAATGTCTGGAAACACTAATGTGTTGTATATACGTCATAAGGTTAAGGATATTTTTCTTTTTTTTAGGACTGAACAATACGTCTAACTAGGAAGGGAAGATGCAACTTTAGATTGTCCACATTGAGAAGGAGGATATCAGAAGGAAACACAGGATTTATTCACACATCATGTGAAAATCTCGGAATGAATATAATTTATAGAACTAGCCCGTTTACATTTGTGTCATTACGAATTTTAAAGAAAAGATTTCGTCAAAGCTGGAGGTCGGAAATAAAATAGTAATTGCTACTGACTGCAACATTTTTGGTAGGATCTGTAAATTAAGAACTGCTCGAAAAGCAAGTTATATCGCACCCCTGTCTGACAGCATTATAGCAGATATGCTTTGGAACGTCAGCACTTTTGTTCTTTCCTTTCATTTCGTCTCTGGATTGCAGATGAGCTATGGCCAAACTGGTCGAGGCAAAACAAATTCAAACAATTAAATGGATGATGCAATGATAGTTGGCTGATAATCGGTTTCACTTCATTGGACACTGGCAAAATTACTGGCGTAGAAATGAATCATTCTGACAAGTAGGAAACCACTTGCAAGTTAGTTTGAGAAGTGTCACAGTAAATCTTGCAATTCTGGCTGTAGAGAAAGATTTAAATTAAACGGGGGGCGCAGAAACTATTCTTAAAAATAGTTATAGGAACAAATGCTGCAAAATAAATTGGCTCCTTTGCAGAGAAGCTGAACTAATAACGTCCAGACAGGGGCGGAAGGGTCAAAACGTCCGAGAATAAACAGGAGTAAATGTGACCAAACATAGAATTCACTGGGCATGAAGAAATACACGCGTTATGCATTAAGTAATAATGCAATTAATGCACAAAATCGCGCTCAATGTCCAATTATCTATGGATTTAAAGGATACGTTGGCATGAAATTCAATAATGAAAACTAAACATTGAGAGATAAGTGCTATTTCAAAAACAGAGATGGGAATAGCAGTAAGGTGGAATATCTTAGAATATGGGATGGATTAATTGCCATAGTAAGCCGTGTTCTTTAATTGCATGGTCGCCAATTAAAATGAATAAGAAAAAAGACTCTGGTGAAACTTTGAAATAAGGATCCAAAGAATGTTCATGCACTCGGAGCCGTAATACATTGCGAGTTAGTGAAGGAATTTAATAAGCCAAGGAATGAATCATGGTTGCCATTAATCTTTACGCAGATTGTAAATGAACAATAGAGACTGAAAATTACAGCACAGGAACAGGCCATTTGGCCCCTCCAAACTGTCGCCAATAGCGATCGTCTATCTAAACCTACTATCTATTTTCCAAGGATCTGTATCCCTTTGCTCCATGCCCATTCATGTATCTGTCCAGATACATCTTAATTGACGCGATTGTGCCCCCTCTACAACCTCCACTGGCAACGAATTCCAGGCACCCATCATCATCTGTGCACATAACTTTGCCTTAAACTCACTTTGAACTCGTGACCTCCAGAAGATATTCGCCCCTACCCCCCAAACCCAATTTGGGAATAATCATCTTGCTATCCACCCTGCCTATATCTTTCATGATTCTGCAGACCTCAATTAGGTAGCCCCTCCACCTTTGCTTTTCTAATGTTTATAATTCTAATCTGCTCAAACTCTCTTCATAGCAAGTGGCCTCCAAACCGCTCAATGTACTCGCCAACCTCCTCTGCAACCTTTCCAAAGAATCCACATCGTTCTAGTAATGTGGCGATAAAAACTGTATGCAGTATTCCAAATGTGGCTGACCGACCATCGTATTAAGATGTACCATGACCTGCGAAGTCATGTTGTCTGCACTTTATCTGATGAAGGAAAGCATGCCGTGTGCCCTTATGATGACTCCTTCCAAATAAGTTACCATCTTTAATTTGAAATGGACCTGAAAACCGAGATCTCTTTGCCTATCAATTTTCCATTTTCCATTTAGTGTAGAATTCTCTCCAGAAGTGGATCTTCCAATATGCATTAGCTCGCTTTTACTTGTATTGAACGCCATCGGACATTTCTCCACCCACCTCTCAAATATATATGTGATCTGCTGCATCCTCTGACAGAATTCTTCACATTTTGCTTTTCCACCAATCTTCATCTAATCTTTCAACTTGCTAACCAGACTACCTAAACCTTCCTTCAGATTATTTATGTATGTCACAAACAGCAGTAGTCACAGCAATGAACTTGTGGAACACCGTTAGTCACCATTTTGAGAAACTCCATTCCATTACTACAGTTTGTCTTGCCTCTGACCTGCCGTTTCTCTATCAATCTAGTTAGTACTGTCTGGACCTGATGCGCCTTCACTTTATCCATCAAACTACCATGAGGAAGCATTTCAAACGCCTGACTGATGTCAAAGTATATGACATCTGGAGCACTATCCTCATTCATTAACTTTGTCACTTCTTCAAAGAAATCTATTAAGTTGGTAAGACATAACCTTCCCTGCACAAAATCATGCTGCCGACCGCCGACATTCCCATTTTATTCCAAACGTAAATGCATATTATCCCTCAGTATCTTCTCCAGTAGCTTCCCGACCTTTGACATCAGGCTCACCATTCTGTAATAACGTGGATCATAGTTACTACACTTTTTAAAGAAGGGGGCTGCATTAGCAAATTTCCAGTCGTCTAGGGCCTCATCCGTGTTCAAGGAAGCTGCAAAGATATTCGTTAAGGCTCCAACTATTTCCTCTCTCGCTTCTCTTAGTAGTCTGCGACAAATCCCATTCAGACCGAGGGATCTGACCACCTTAATGCCTTTTTGAATGCCTAACACTTCCTCCATCGTTATTCCAACTTGACATGGAGTAATCAAACATCTATCACTAATCTCACAATTCGTCATGTTCCTCTGGTCCGTGAATATGGACTGAATGTACTTCTTAAAAATCACATCTATTTTCTATGACTCCACGCATAACTTATTTACTTTGTCATTGAGTGGGCTACCTTTTTCTCAAGTTACGCTCTTCCTCTTTAGGTATGGATAAAAACCTTTGGGATTTTCCGTAGCCCTGTTTGATAAAAGTATTCTGTCACCACGTTAACCCTTTTAAGTTATTAAAATCATAATAACAAAAGGTAGTGAAGAGGAATAATTCATAGTTTGCATTCACATCAGGCAGTTCAATTTAACAGTAATTTGTGAATCCAACCAAGGAGCATACGATCAAGAGTCTTTAACTGGGGAGGGGGGAGGAAAGTAAATGGCCTGAGATTGAAGGAACCATTCAGCAACAGTAAAAGTAACATTGTACTACTTAGCAGTTTGAGAGTGAGAAATTTAGCATGAAAACTCATTGACAGTAGCTTAGGATGAATTAAAAAATAATTGGCTAGCCTGAACATTATTATCAAATGGACTATTCATTAAGAATGATTTATTTTAATAAAATTAAACACAAGAAAACTTAAAAATAAGAACAATTCCATCTCTCTACTTAGCTGAAAACAGTTAAACCGGAGAGTTAACAGCAATAGAAGTTGTGTTAGGCAATAGCAATAACGCCGTCTTCATACCATAATCTCCCTTGCCGGACTAATTTCAAAACTCTGCCTTCTGCTACTGGATACTCAGCTTCTTCAGCCACATTAAATATAAACATTTCCTCTGCCACGATAATCTTCAACACTAGCACCCCGCAAGAATGCTTTTTCAGCCATCTCCTCTGTTCCCTGTGCACCGACAAGAGTGTAGCAATCTTCCATAAGAACGTCATCTCCAAGTGTCCTGACGAGAACACAGTTGTTAAACGGATGACAGCCAATGATGCATCAGTATACAGAAAGGAGATAAAGTGCTTAGTGTCATGGTGTATTGACAACAACCTCTCTCTCCATTTTGGCAAATTAAAACAAGTGGTCATTGCCTTCAGAATGTAGGGAACAGGTAACACCCGAGCTAGATAGATGAACATGAGGTAGAGAGGGTGAAGATCGTCAAGTTTCAGTAGTGACTAGAACCAGCAATATGCTCTGGACCTCCAACGTAGATGCAACTGTCAGGAAGACAAAACAAAGCCTCTACTTCCTCAGCATGCCCACAAGGACTATCATCTACTTTTACTGATGCAGCATACTGACTGATTATACGGTTATATCACATCCAGCTGCATAATGGCCTAGTACAGCAACTGCTTTGCTTAGGACTGTAAACAACGTTGGGAAAACAACCTTCCATCCATGGCGTCCATTTACATTTTTTTTAATGGTGGGAAAAGGCTGCAAAAATCATCAAAATATTTCAACGTCATCCAACTTTCAATACATCAGTAAGGAGATTCGTAGAGAGAGCAAAACCGAACACCAATCTGACAGGTTCTGAAGCAAAATAGCCTCAAGTTCAAAAAAAGCAAGAGCCATTCCACTTTAGTTTTCTTTCTTTTTAATCAATTCACGGGTATGCTGGAACACCATCGCTCTGCCATTTATTAAACAATTAAACATTTAAGCAGCTGCTAGTCCCTACGATTTAAAACATCTCAGTGTGCTTTACCTAAAGTATACTTAGAGCAGCAATTAGCATACATTTTTCCAGTCCACTTCCGAACAGCACAAACCAGTGTCTTATTATCTTGCTATTAAAAAAAAGTTACATTGCTAACTTCAAACCTCAACATTAAATCACAGTACTAAAATTAAAAAAGACGCACAACAGAAAACCAAAGTGACGATTTTATCAATTATCCAAGTAGCTACGTTTCGTCCCGGTACCTTGACTCTGAGGGAGACGTGCAATCTTCCATTTAAACCCTTCGATAAAGTGATTAATTTTCATTTGTTCTGAAAACTTAACAAGTTTCATTAATCGTTCATTTCAGAACTACAAGAATTTGAAAAGCTCATAGGTCAACTTGGTAAGGGCATTTTCCTTTTCTGATCAACAATATGACATCATAATGTCATTTGTTTTCCTATCGAAGTTAAAACTACATTATACCCACTGTCCCTTTCGAGGGGTAGATGTAGATTATTTAGAAAGGACCTTGATTAAATGGCAATACTATTTTCAAGTCAGGATCGAACAGTAATTGAAGAGGATATAACTGTTTTCTTTTCCACTAACTTTTGTGCCGAAATTTAACAGCTTCCTTCTTCCCGTGGTTCAAGCAGGGATCCATTACTCTCTCAGACGTTTGAATGAAGCGTTGCAATGTAATTTTAAAGTAATACCACTGCTGCTGTCAATATATTTGTTATGGAGGGATTTCTTAAAGTAAAATTAGCTCGGGCAACAATCTAGTCTGCCACAAACTTCGACCTACTTTGGCTCCAGTACACGGTCACTCCTACCTCCTTTCTGAAAATCACACCATAATCATTGGAATTGCAAATGCCTAGTCAAAGGGAGAAGGTCAACTGCCGATGGCGTGCAGATGGAACGCCCTTGATGAGTAGTCAACAGTTGAATTTCTAGGCAGAAATCTGTCAGAATATGATTTAGTTGTGCACCTGCTGTATTTAATTCGCTAACTTTGTTTCTTTTTTGGTCATTATTAAATTCAATGTGCAGAGGGTTGGGCAATCAACTGAATAAACACAGTTAGCTGGAAGGACAGCATAATTATAATCCCCCTCACGGTCGAATATCATTGGCACGTGTTTGTTTAAATGTTGCTACCTGCATGTCTGTCCAAACCTGAATGCTTTCAATTTTCTGCAAATTGCTATGGACTTTTACAATAGATGATTTGGTGAAAATTCTACTGACACTACGCAATTATTGGAATTGTGCATTGAATTGCTACGATGCAGAAAGAGATACTTCAGATATTTCGAGTCTCACTGAAGCTGCGAATACTTCCCATTATGTTTGCTCGGGATTCACGATACTGTTTCAATGTATTAAAAAAAGTAGATTTGATCTTCAGAATAGTCGTTTCATTTCTCAATAAATTTCAGCGAATATGTCTGTGTTTGGACAAAGTCTGCACGAACCCAGAACAACAATGGATCTGATTGAAGCAAAAGAGTGGTGTAAAATGGTTTCTATTAGCGTGAGCACTACACATTGTACCGAGTGACAACCTTCATTAAATTATTGCAAATTGAGAGGAGATTGCTGCTGCTGCAACCAGCATCTTTCGACGTTCCCGTATTTCATAGGAAGTACAATTTCAGTCATCACAAAACCCTGTAAATTAGGACATGATTGAGAAACAAAGTATGTTGTTCTAGATTCATTGAAGCTGCGTTTGTCGGGTATATACACAGTGTGTGGAAAGATGTGGAAAGTTTAAGCAGGGTGGAAAACATATGTCAGATTTAAAACTGAATCGTTCGAATTTGACTGTTTTTAATGTCTTGATTTGTCTTGTCAGCATACCGAGAAAGTGGTCACTTCCTATTTTCATTGTCTCTAGCTGTAGGTGAATTATATAAAAATTACATAGCTGAATTCTCATATCGTATTTGGATAGTTTTTTAAAATTGTTTTCTGAAGAGGTTCAGTCGTAAAATACCTTTCACGGAAATAATTGGGTATCAGATCTTTAGTTAAGTCCAGTTTCGGTAAATATAAATGGACATGCGACAAGTTTATGAGTGGCAGATTGGAAATTGAATAGAAGAATATCGTCGGGTTATACATGAGTTAACGTTTTGTGCTACGCTTCTCTTCTGTTGCAAAATCATTTTTCTAAGCAAATATTCATTTGTTGGATTTTGTCTTTGGGTTTTCCTTTTTCAGTATTCAACGAAATTATTGATTTGTGAAGGGAAGACTATTTTATTTATGCACGTTATTTCTGTAGGAAATAAGTTGTGCCCAACGGATCGAGGTAAGTAAAAAGCAAAATAACTTTTTTTCCACTCAAATTATGATGAAATATTTGTCATCAGAGATATGCACAACATAATAATAGTTGGGCCATCTAGAAATATCTATCTTTAATTTTGTTCAGGGTAAAATTAAAATTCAAAACTTTATTGATATTACTCAACAGGCACAGCATTTGCTGTATCTGCATCATGCACATTCAGATTAATCCTTCACACTTATTCCCAGACAAATCTCAATGTATTTTAAGTACGGTTTCAGGTCATTTTGATGTTTCTGTAGGCCATAATACTTTATGTAAATTTTTGAGAACGTCCTCACTGGCTACTCTCATTTATGAACCATCAGGTTCAGAAACATGTGGATTTGTTTCTTCATGCTGAGTTCGAAGAAGTACGACATTCTCCTCTTATTTTCCATCACTATCAGAATACTGATTGAGCATATTCACGTAACATGTGATGTTTTCTTCCATTTGTTTTTTTTTTTGTTTTCTGAAATTCTGCTCTCTTAATTGTGTTTCATTTTACTAATGAGGGCAACCTTGCCTTGAAGTGTTCATGTCCTGGTGGTATTAGTAACAGTTTACCTTCACTGGGGAAATGACAACATTTTCATTTCTTCTATTTTCTACTTAATCACATACTTTGCTCGATGAAAAATGTATTTAATCAATTGAGTCTAAGGAAATGCCACGGATTTTTTGCTACGAATTCAATCTTATGAAGGGCTCCTGCCCAAAACGTCGATTCTCCTGCTCCTCAGATTCTGCATGGCCTGTTGTGATTTTCCAGCACCATATGCACTCAGCATTTGGAATCAGCACAGCATGTGATGAAACAAGAAGTAGACAAGAAATCAAAAATAATTAGTTTCACTAGAGGATGTAAAGGTGTTACAACGAGTGGTGTATGAACCTTTAAAAGCAATCTTATGGCATTGAAAGAAATTTGAGTGCGGTAAATTAGTTGGTAAGAATGCCACAGAGAAGGAAGCATCAGAGTGTGTCATATGAATATGTGAATGACAATATTTTGACAGGGAAGGAACGCTAGGGAGTCTATGTTAAGAATAAAACTCGCAGTGAAGATACAAACATAGATAAACCTCAATTAGATACTTCTCTAAATATATTGGGTAATGAGGAGGCTCAAGATATGTGATAAATTAAAGAGTTACCTTTCAACGAAAAATCTAATAAATGGCAAAGAGTTGTTAAAACTACATGGAAAGACATATGGGAAAAAAGAACTGGGAAGCGATAGCATGATTACATATGATGTCGACAGAGGAAATGCTTTTCCAATTAAGCAACATCCTGACAGACTCAAACCACTAAGATTGGCCTGTGCACAAAAGGAAACAGATATCATGCGTGAAAATTACATAACCTACGTGTGTTTCAGTAAGTGGAGCTCACCTGTATGATGGTGACAAAACCACCTGGCACTGAGCAGACAAGCATTAATTATCAGAATCACGACTTTCACTAATTTGATTATTACCCTATTTAAGGGCTAGGTGCATGTACTGAGAATTAGAGGCAAGGAACAAATATATTTGCACTGGTGGACTCCTTTATCTGAGAAAGGCAAAAACTTCTTTCGTATTTCTGAACCCAAATGGATTTTACCGATTTAAACTTATGCCATTTAATTCGCTTCCGGATTTCGCACGAGAAAGATTAGCAGGTGATGCTTAGCAGGTGATAAGAGGATCATTTGGAACTTTTATGGGAATTGTTTGATTCACCTTAAAAGTTCGGTTTGATGATAAACCTGGTGAAGAGTCAATTTGGAAATGCTCAAGTCACATTCCCAGGCCATATCATTGGACATGGACAGGTGGCACCACAGGATGTGAAAATGGATGTTCTTGGGGAGCTTCTCATGCTTTCGATGAAGAGGGAAGCACTAAGATTTCTTGGATAACTTTATAATAATGAAACATCAGTATCATATTTTTACCAGTGTGGTTGCTCGATGGACTGATCGACTGACTGATACAATTGAAGTGTGTGTCAGTGTGCAACTCAGAGAACGAAATGGTAAGCATATGGATAGATCAATTGGGTATTTTTCAAGAAAATTAAATATTCATCAAAAGGGAGTTTCTGGAATTGTGAAGAATTCCTTAGGTTTGTTTTTAAAATTGCAATATTTCAACACTTGTGTTGCCAGTAATATTTCTGAAAAATTGTATATAGTCATCATAACTCACTCTAGATGTTGGAGTGAAAAAGAAATAAACACGTCAGGCTGTTTCGATGGAGTTCATTGTTGTAGGCAACATAATTTTCGAAATATTTGTGTCAGGAGGAAAGAACGTAATTGTTGATGCATTTTATCAACTTGGAGGAAGTAAAATGAGAATGCATGTTGATGGAAAAAAATTTGAAATGAGCTTTTGAATTGAATGTTCACATGGACATATTTAATCTAATGTTTTTGACCTGTGGTATACTAATAGCACAAGACTAAATATTTATAAACGTTGTGGATCTGGCCCGACCCCTTCAAGACATTCCAAGATTGTAGCACAGACCCTAACATTGCTAGTTGTTTTAAGCATGTTTTAATATGGACATTAGAGGAGGGAGGAAGCTGGACAAAGTACTTAATTTTAAACAAAACTGTACTTATTTACAATAATACAGATGCAAACAGACAAAAAAAGAAAAGAATACTGATTGTCTTAACCTATCTGATAATCCAACAGATCATGCCAAATTAAAGATGTTGTTCTAAATATTTGCAACAATCCTCAAAAACAGCATTTGATGCAAAACGTAAAAGCAAATACAGAGTCTTACAGGAGAAATGTCAGAGAGAGAGGACCAGCATAGGCATGCCTCTTTGGCTCCAAGAGCGTCAGACACGACCTGACTACATTTAATGGATACTCAGACTACCATAACCAAATTAAACGAGAGAAAAGGTGAGCTGGGAGAAGTGTCTACTCCCTTTTCATTGTCCAGGCGTTTTTAATTTGAAAGCCTTTTATCAGAGACAGTATCTCTTAGATGCAATCAGCATGGCCCTAAAACTCATTAATGCCCAGATTTTCTTTACATGTGTTTTTGTGAATGGCAAGTTAAGAAAAGACACAAGGTCAGCATAACTTTGCTAAAACAGCATCATCATCACATAAGTATGAAACTAAGTTTATGCGCTGATCGTTCATTTTATTAAAGGTGGTAAGAGTGATGGCAAAATGTCGTTGCATTCCATGCTTCTTTTTTAAAACAAGATTTTGATGTGTACGTGCCAATTTGTCTCTACCAAGCCAATAAGGTAAACAGAATGCAAGTCCTTCGTTTTCCTTTTAAGTTAGATCAGAAACAAATAGTAAGAATGGTTGGACTCAGCTCCTCTGTGAAACATCATTTTACTTTATCTATCAGATGTTGGGATTTTGATGTTCACTGTGCAAGCTGTTACATATCTTCGTCAGCCAGAACAAGAAACGAGCCATACTGCTCTCTCTCTTTCTTCTCTCTCTGGCTTTTTTTTCTTGGTGTTTTGTTGTCCTGGTTTGCGAACACACCACATGTGGGATTATCTGGTTTTATTGAATTTGTCTTTACCGAGGTTATTATTAGGAGGTGCTGAAATATCGGAACATCTGATCGATTACCGATAAACAATTTATTACTCTATGAAGTTTTTCAATGGAGTTGAGTTATACAAATTATTTTTTCTTTATTTCCCCTGTGTGTTATTTCTTAACTCTGTGAAAGAACTTTACTTTAACCTAAGTGGTTTGTATATCAAACTACACCAGAAACATAACACCTTACCATTTAATGAGGTGAAAGTATGTGTTTAGGCTATCTCCTTGGTGTAACTGAAAGGTGTTTGTCATTGTATATAATAAATCGCTCTAAGAGCATCACTTGTTGATCTATTTACAATACCAATATAACACTGTCAAAGACGCTTCGTTAGATTGTTTTAAACTTTATGTACGTTTAACAAGGTTCTCTAGTTAGATTCGCAGAAGAGTGTCCGCAAATACCTGTGCACTTAACATCTCTTCTTCGGCCTCGCCATACTCCACAGATGCCTACTCTGAATGAAATGCAAACACCTCAGTTGTTCGACCTACCAACTTTGCTTGAAACAACAGTATCTGCATAGATGTTAGCCATTTCATTTATGTGGCCACGATCACAATTTAAATTCAGAATTCTTCTACATCCTTCTCATTGAAACCAGGGAATACTTGGAAAATATTTAAACAGATTGTCAACAGTCCTTTTGCTGTGGTTGTTTTCGTGTCCATCACCACCCTCCTCAAGACACCCATATTTCACCTCTCCCACCACGATTATACGTATTTCACTTTTCAGTATAACTTCCGAAGTGCATATGTTCATTCTTTCTCCAATTCTTCCCTATTTTAGTCCCCTTTCTTTCTGTTACAGTAGACTTTGGTTTTAATTTCATTGTATCAGATTTAATCTTACATTTTCTTCGATCTTCGAACATAACTCGAACTGGTTAATTTCCTTGTTGCATTTGAACTGGTGAAATTGAATTTCAGCCACTTACAGTGACAGCAATCCCGTGTCCGGCAGTTGTTATTGCTCAGCTATTACCGCAATAATCTTTGCTTTCCTCATAGACAAGGGCAAACCCAGCTCCAATGTGTCTTCCAAATCCAAAAGCCTTGCTTTATTAACTGTCTGTAAACTATTCCAATTGACTTCTTCCACCCTCAGGACACTATTAATCACTGAGAGGGCCATTATTATGTTAGGCGCATGCTATTTAAAGCAACTGAATGTAACAACATAATGAAGAATACACTTTTGAGTGAAATAATACCGGCAAACAACCTAGTATTAGAGACTTTGATCCGAACAAGAACTCCTAAATGTTATGGTCCAGACTGGACACCGTCAAAACAAATCAACGAGATAACCGGGATCCTACATCTTATTTACGTTTTAAGTAAATATAAGGTAGAAGTTTCAGATACGAATTGCATGGTTGAACTTACCGACCTTAGGCAAAACAATATTACTCATCAATGTTTGCAATATTACTACATATTATATAGTTACCCTTGGCAAATGCAAATTCCACAAAACGGTTTCCCTCAGATAGTTATCTCCAGTCCAAGAGAAAGGAAAAGCTGACAGAATGATTCTTGAAGCTAGGACGAAACTTTTTGCAGCAGTGGAGAGAGACAGAGAGAGAGAGAGAGAGAGACACAGAGAGAGATCTCAACCAATCTGAAACGATTCCAAAAGAAAACAAATAATTTCAATGAATGAAAACAAATCTAAAGCCTTCGGTCTGTGTGAGCCCCTTCCTATCGACTAATGTTTCTTTTAACTTTTTTTAAAAATGACAAGGGTCTTTACGATGCATTGCATAAAGTGTATACGTTTTACCAAATTTCCAATACACCTCTTCAAGAGTAACAGGACAGACCAAGTCCTCCTTTAGGCCACATTACATTACAACGTTATTTTTGGTTACCATTTTTTTTGCAACTAAGTCTAACGGATTATCTTTTCAGCGGACCTCTGCTTGATCCATTAAATTCATTTTGCAAATTTCAAAACCTCTAGTCAAACAGACGTAATTTGGAAATGCCATGAACTGCTTTTCACAAAATCCAGACGATTTCATGCCATTGCCAATACCCAGTAAAAGAAACAACAGAACGATTTTTCGAAGGATGTACATATATGCTAATTACTCTGTTCATTTTAATTACTTTTTCATCGGTATGTACGATATTTGAAAAAAAAAACGTTGCAGAGAGATTAATGATGCTCCTCTGAAAATTTATATCAATCACAACTCTGCGGAAATAAGAATGCCACTACAACAGATCCAACTGAACATGACCAGTAAATGTATCAGTATGGTTTACCACCACTATTAAGTAATAATCCATATGATGGAACTGAGAACGTTGTTGCTAAATTTAAAAATTCTGAAGAATCCGCACAGGGGTAGGATGTGCTAAGGAAGCAGGAAGGTAACTGCCAGATTCGAGCAGACTATGAAAGTGAGCAGGGAAATGGCAACATATTACAATATGTTTATTTGTAAGCTTATGCACTTTGGCCAGAATAAGAGAGGCGTACACCATTTTCTAAAAGGGGAAAGACTTCGTTCATGTGGAACACAAAGGGATACTAGGACAACATTCTCTTATTTATTGAATGCATGTTCAGCTGTAAGTTCGGAAGGGAAATGCAAACTGGGCAATGATTTCCACTAGGCAAGAATACAAAGCCAGATTTACACTGCTGCAAATGTGCTTGGCATATTTTGAGGCGTTTGGGTAATTTAAATGAGGACGGATATGCTGACATTGGAGGGGGCTAAAAAGAGGTTTAGAAAAAAAAAGGATCCCGAAATTCAAGTACTTTTCATATAAGGAGTGGTTCATTAATCCTTGTGTATTCTCATTGGTGTTTCGTCAGATAGGCATATGGAATCAGTTCAAGACTTGTATGATTTAGTTGTCAAAAGCAGGTCCAATTACTCTTCTTTTGCACAACACTGAACTAATTTTCTCCCAACTTGTGCCGAATTGCTAACAGGCGACATCCTAAATCATAAGTAGGGAAAATAATTGACTCGTTTTCTAATTGGCTGAAAACAAAATCATAAATTCGTAAAATATAATACCACTGGAAAATTCATTCAGAATGCAACGACTTGGTGGATTTTAAGTAAATGTCGCAGTAACATATTGATTACATTTTCTGCACAACAAACCTATCAGAAATTCAGGTTACTCGATGAAAATCTATCCTTATTCTTCTGGTCACTGCTCGTCACCTTTAAAATTGCATTTTGTTTTCCTTTCTAAGGATCGAAGACTTATTGTATTTTAAATTCTTTTACAGAACGTGAGATTTGGAAGAAACAAGTTTAATATTCAATCTGCTAATTTTAAATTGGCACAAAACTTTGTTTTGTCAGCTGTTTCTATTCCTTCCTATCATTTGTTTCCAAAACCTCTGCTTTAGGAATAATTACCAGTACATGTAAACTTCAATCTTACTGTTCAAACTGGCTATTGATTAAGATATTTGTTACCTCTACTCAGTCAGTAATTCTAAACATCTACCCTTCCAAATAGGAATGGCAGATGCACTCAAGAAGCTCGGTCAGTACTTGATTTATTTCTAGTATTCAAATGTATGGCAGCTCTGTGCGAAGTTTCAAAGCAAGAGTCAATGTTCACGCTATGTATCAACTGTTGTGAAGAGTCCATGTTTTAGTACACAGACTACGTTCAGCTCAGTTTATCAAATGAATTACTGTGCATCTTTTCGTCTTTCCCTGAAAAAAGCTGAACGTTTGTGGAAGGGGTATTCATAATATTACGAGTTAGGAAGAAATGCCACATCACCCGATTGGAATACATATCACAACTCTTCTGCTTGCTTTACAATGATTCTGGAATGTACATTAGTCTTCAATAAATAAAATAAGGAAACGAGGCCAATCTACTTTTATCAAACTGGTGTTAATATAGCGTCAATTTGCAATAGACGTCGTTTGGAAAGTGCATTTTCTTGTTAATAGACAGGGTTTTGGAGAGTGGTGCTTCTCTTTTTTTAATATGATTGTTTACTTGTGAGATGTGGAAATCGCTTACTGGCCAATATATTTATTTCCCACCATGAGTTGAACTTGAAGTTCGAACATTGGAGCGCTTTATATGTATATATACTGTCCGTTTGGACCTCTCCAATTTGCTATTACAATAGCTAGATTCGACTTAAAAGAGGGGATTTACAACATTGTTCGGGCTTAATATAAGCCTCCACTCTCATCTCTCATAACCTAATGGAAAATAATGTAAAATGTTATTTCAATTGCGAATTGTCCTTCTATTCACTGCTCAATGTCAATCAGTTTCGTTCTGCCAAAGTGTAGCGTGATTATGTTGACAAGATTGGGGCTTTTCTTTAGCTAACACACGATGGCAGAAAGTGTTTGATAGTTTCACACAGCCAATGGTCGAAGCTGGACGTGTGGTATCCACGTGGAGTCATAAGATCAGCTGACATTCTCGAAGGGAACACCAATTAGGAAACTTTGTCAGGGTTCTCCAAAGGAGCAGTTCCGAACAGTTTACAACATGAATACTAATCTGGGTAATGCTCATCAACCCTTGTTTAGCTATAGTCCCAAATTGTTTTTCTGTGAAAGGTCGAGGAAACTACTTGTCCTACAATATTTTGGACTATTTAGGTAATTATAGAATCAGAAAGGCAAATAGCAAATCAGTGTGACAAGGTTAGTTACTTTCCTTGCACAAATGTTTCCATTTTCTAAAGGGGCACGCCTTATGAAGGGGAAGATAATGTAACAAACGTTGTTAACACGACATCCAAATAAAACATTGGTGAGGTTGTAAACAAAGAGGTTACGATTGAAAGAGATAAATAACAGAAACCTAAGTGCAGATAATTCGAACAAGTTCTTCTATCCAAACTTCAAGGGAAGCGTGACAAATACAGATTGAAAGAAAAACAGTGAAGATATTGGTATTCTTACTGTCTGTCCAACTCTTCGTCTCACGCTTTGGGCTCTATTCCGACCTATCATTTACTGCTTACCCCTGCTTCCCATCTTATCCTCTGCATAAGAGCCAATATTTTCCGGGCTATCATCAGTTCTGAGTGAAGGTCACCGGACCTGAGTAGTTGACTGTCATTTCTCTCACAGATTCAGCCAGATTTGAGGAGCTTTTCGAGTAATGACTCGTTTCGTTTTTGCTTAACTGCATCTGCAATTGTTTCGTTTTTTTTAATTGAGAAAAAGATAATGTCTTATCATCTTAAACGTTTAGCATGTTAAACTGTCACTGCGATTCCAACTTAGCTGCAGTCCAGTGTTTTGGCCAACGTGTAATTCATGTTTCTTCGTAAACAAAAACGAAAAAAGGAGAGAAAATTCGTGTCACTGTGTTGCTCTGCATAGAACTGACCAAAGCACATGCAATAGATAAGATCATATTGCAAAGTTCAACGATCAATTTGGATTGTACAATTGAGAGACAATGACTAAATCTCTAATGAAGGAGATATAAGAATCTTTGTTCCCATTTAATAACATTCTTTTTCGAATATAACACCATTGGCATAATTTTCTTCTGAGCGCGTAAACTCTTTTAAACAAGCATGCAATTTAACAGACCACTGGCTGGGAATTGTGCAAGATTATAACTTTTTCTAATGCATTAGCACTGTTCTCAGTCCGCAAATCACAGCAAAGTCATTTTGAGCATCCATTTTCTACTGACACGACGGTATACATTTCAAACAGCATTCAAAATGATTCCAATCTCTGTCACCTTTTCTCTCCAACATCTTACAAATTCACTTTCTCCATTGTCTATGTTCAATGGCAGAAGTGTGCACCATACGGAAAGTTGACTCAGCTCTTCGTTTTCAAGGCTGCGAAGTTTAGAACTGAATATTACGAGGTTTGAGCTAATGACATTCTCTACGTTTTCATGATTACATTTTCTTCGTCATTTCACAAACAAACACACACTGTTCCATACATAAACATACGTATATCTGTCAAATAGAAGTTTCATGGAAGAAGCTAAATAAATTAATTCAATCCAATGAAGCATTGACGAATATTTTATAATTTTCCACTTAACAATTGCGAACTGGACTAATTTTATTCATTAATTCTCAGCTGCATTAGTGGATCAAAGTCGAAATGGTAATTATGTTAACTCAGTGTAGCAATTATATGCAAATAAAATTGTTTGTATTTGTGTGTTTGTGTTTAAATGGCTAACAATAAAATTTGGAATGAATTATGCGTGTGGTTTCCAAGGCTAATTCCAGGTTACAACCGTTCCACAAACTAAAAAATTGGAAAACTTGAGGGGAATGGCTTTGGGTCAATTAAAACTAATTATTTAATTTTGCAAATGGAACAGGCAAAAAAAAACAGCTGAAGTATACAAATCAACACTGGTATTGAATAGAATGAGTACTACCTTCCGAGTCAACTCAAGTTTGTTGTATTTAAATGCAAGGAAATATGAGCCATTTTGTCCATTTGACAACTAGTCCATTTTAGTGAACCAAGCAATTAACGCAAGGAGGATTTCCAAATAAAATTACAGTTATATAATCAGCTGCTTACGGATTGTTTGCCTAGGGCAAAATTGCTTTCCAATTGTGTCAGTGATGCGCACATAATATGAAAGAATAGGGAAAATTATAGTGAAGTTGTAATTAAATACCCTTCAGAAAGTAGTAGACGGGAGACAATGATGGCTCGAAGTGCAGCTCCATTTTTGCATTTCTTTTTTCTGTGCGCCATTTGATTTGCTCGATTCCTTGGAATAGTTTTTAAAATTTGTTGCATTTCTCTATAAGTCATCAAAATATTCAATTCTTAAAATGGAAGGAAACGAGCATGCAGTCGCTTTCGGGGAGAGCACGTGGGAGATTGCAGAAGGGTCCAGAATACATTAAAATGCATTAGTTCGGCTTCACAGTGGATGTCTAAGCATGGAACGTTCACAGCTAGCTGAATGTGTGATTACAAGCATTGATGAATATCGGAGTATTCTCCCAGAAGAAGAAATTAGCAATGAAATTGACAGCTAATATTAAGCGGTCCCCATCATTAGGACTACTCACAGTTGGGAGTCTCCGGATTACATTCATTGGCTCAGTGTTGTTCATAATAGTTATAAAACCTAAAAAAAACCTGCTCTTATTTTTCGTAAAGCTATATTTGTGAGCTGGGAAAGTGTGTATTTTATCTTTTACTTGTTGTTTCGTGAGAAGGAAGAGAGGACTCCAAGATGCAGGCGGTCAGAGTCAAAGACTGTCGTGCTGGAAAACCACAGCAAATGAGACAGCTTCCGAGGAGTAGGAGAGACGACGTTTTGAGCTACCTCTTCCTCACGAAGAGCTCATTCCTAAGGAAGAGCTTGTGCTTGAAACATCGACTCTCCTGCTCCTCAGTTTCAGCCTGACCGGTTTTGTTTTGCGGGGACCACACATCCTTTAACATTCAAGTGATTACTGTTTTCAAACTAAAGTGTTTCTATTACTTTACCATCAAGCATGTTCTTATAGCAGTAAGGTTGTGCTATTTCTGGGCGCTTAAGATTCATGAGTAGAAATTGCCTTAAATAGAGTGATGTACTGATCCTGTTAGATGGGGAGATAAGGGAGAATTTCTATATGCCTGATTATTACCTCTGCAGGAAGGGTGTTACGTTGTGAAATTTGTCAGAATGCATGAATCGGTTGGAGTGCGATTGAGAGGATATTAGGGACAGAAGCTGGACAGTGTGATGGATGGCAGCTTATGGAAGGCAGAAAAACTGCAGATAAATTCTAGTAGTTATGTTGCTCATAGGAAATGGGGAGAGGTGGTCATACAGTGCAGGACTCGCCTGTGGCTATCCCCATCTCAAACAAGTATGGTATTTTGCAAAATATCAGGTTGATGGACTCTCCGGGGAACGTTGCACTGACAGCTAGGATTCTGGAATCAAAAGTGGCTGTAGTGTCGTGACGGGTATGTCAGGTTCCATGCGATTGATTGTGATGGAGAATCTCGAGTCAGGCGCACAGATAGGCATTTCTGTATCTACAGTGTGACATCTGAATTGTGTGTTGCCACAGTCAAGGTTGCCTAACAGATGGCGTGCAACATTCTCAAAGGGGAGTTGACAAATAGGAGTTCATTGTACATGTTCATACCAATGAACTGTGAAGAGAATTGGATGAGAGTCTAAATGTAGTGAGCAACAAAGATAGTTAGAAAGAAAATTCACAAGGACAGTAACACCGAGATTATTCTCTTTGCACTGTGTTACAGGCAGTAGCAAATGGAGGATAGATCAGATGAATGTGGAGCTGAGACGGTGTTGTGGGGACAGGTATTGACACTTTTACAATTTTGGATTTTATTCATGGGCAGACGTGACCACTATAATGGAGACGGATGGTAGTTGAGTTGGAAGGAGATTGTTACCTTGGCAGAGAGATCTGCTGTTGCTATTTTGGGCCTTAACACGTTTAGAAAGGCGATTAGGTGCCAAAGAGAAATTGAAAAAAGAGATAAGCTTGATGATGCTACAATTGACAAGAGGAGCAAGTCAATTAATCAAGAAAAGCAACAACAAGGCAGAGAAAGGAGCAAAACTAACACATTACAATGTATTTATTTAAGTGCCAGAGACCTGAAAAGTAAGGCAGATGAACTCAGGGCATGATTGAGAACATGAAGTTATGGTGTAATAGCTGGTACAGCATTGTATCTCAGAGAGGATAAGGTCTGGATATAGGGTGGGATATTTATCGGAGTACACACAGTAAATTTAATTGTGTCGGATTAAAAACAAAGAAAGAAATTATCACATTCAGCTCCCTCCTCAGCAGGAAATTGAGAAGCAAATTTGTAATGAGATCACAGATATCTCTCTGCATGGTAGGGTTATCACGGCAGGGCATTTTAAACTTTCAAACACAGAACCAGGACTGTCATTGCTTTAAGGGATTGGTTGAGGAGGAATTTGTCAAGTGTGTAGAATATGTTTTTTTAAATTCAATATGTGAATGAAAGTACCAGGCAAGCAGTAAAACACGACCTGCTAATGGAACGGAAAGCAGGGTAAGTGAATGAGCTGGCAATGAAGGACACTTGGGCCCAGTGATAAAAGTTCAAATTTTTTAGAATGATTGTGGAAAGGATATACCTGAACTAAAATGTAAAAGTCTAAATTTGACTGAGACTAATTTTGACGGTATTAGGCAAGAACTTTCAAAATTGCTCTTGAGAGACTATCCACAGTTAATGAAGCATTTGGAGAACTGGAGGCATTCCGAAATTATACAGTGAAAGGACGAATGCTGTATGTTCTCGATAGTGTGAAGAGGAAAGGCGGTATATGTAAATATGTAAATGCTCAATAACAAGAGAAATTAAACCTCTGGTCAAGAAAAACACTGAGGCATATGGCAGATATAGATGGTGTTCATCGAGTGAATTCCACAAAAAGTGCAATGGCAATAAGAGTTCATGAAAGAGGGAATACCAAGAAAGGAAAAAAGTGGGTCGAGGGTAGCTTTGACAAATAGGATTTAGCATAATCCCTAGAGACTCTACAAAAAAAGAATAAAAGTGTAATTAGGACAAATATAATATCCGTTAAAGACCTCTGAGTGTGGATTTTCAGGAGATACTAATGGACTAAACGGGTATTTGGCGTTAGTATTTACTGTGAAGGATAGGAAGCCAGAGAACGTGGAGAAATAAATCGTGATATCTTAAAAATTGTCCATATTGCAGAGAAAGTGATGCTAGACGTCCTTACACGCATAAAGGTGGAAAAAACTCCGAACCTGATCAATTATATTTCAGACCTTTGACAGCTGGTGGGGTCATTGCTGGGCCATTTTTGCAACGTTTAGTTCTACGATAGACACGGGTGTGGTTCTGGAAGACGAGAGAATTGCTGGTGATATGTCATTTTCAAAGCAAATTGATAAACAAATACTAGGTTATCCAAAGATCAGGAGCATGGCATCATGTGGTGGGTAAATCTTTGGACGGGATACTGAAAAAATGTATTTGGAAAGACAAAAACGAATTAAGAATTGTCACGAAAGCTTGGTGTGTGCGTAATTGAGCTTAACTAACTTGATTGGCATTTTGAAGAAAGGACAAACAACATTAATCAAGCCAGTATCATTGTCGACATGGAGAACTTCATTAAGGAGTTTACCAAAGTTCTATACTGGTTTGGGAAGGTTTGTAGCTCAGGTTGAGGTTTAGGGTGTAGGTTTGCTCGCTGAGCTCCAGGTTTGATATCCAGATGTTTCGCTGCCTGGCTAGGTAACATCATCATTGCCGACTTCCAAGTGAAGCGAAGCTGTTGTCTCCGGCTTTCTATTTATATGTTTCTCTTGGATGGGGTGCCAGGCGTTTGTCGTGATGTCATTTCCTGTTAGTTTTCTGAGGGGTTGATAGATGGTGTTGAGATCTATGTGTTTGTTTATGGCCTTGTGGTTGGAGTGCCAGGCCTCTGGGAATTGTCTGACATGTTTTTGCTTAGCCTGTCCCAGGATAGATGTGTTGTCCCAGTCGAAATAGTGGTTTCTTCCTCCGAGGGAGCGAGGGTCGTGTCTTTTTGTGGCAAGCTGGTGTTCGTGTATTCTGGTAGTTAACTTTCTTCCTGTTTGTCCTACGTAGTGTTTCTGGCAGTCCTTGCATGGAATTTTGTTGATGACGTTGGTTTTGTCCATGGGATGTACTGGATCTTTTAAGTTTGTTAGTTTTTGTTTGAGAGTGTTGGTGGGTTTGTGTGCTACTAGGATTCCGAGGGGTCTTACTAGTCTGGCTGTCATTTCTGAAACTTCAAAATCGGATGGAATTGTAATCAGGCAACATGGCTAGCTATCGAACTGAATTCCTAACAGATCATGTTCGAAAATGTTTCCTACTCGAAAAATAAACAGAATTCTATGCTGGTATCATCTGTTCATTTAATTAAAAACAGTAGGGCAGTTTCCAGCCACAGTTTAGCAGTACTAATTTAGCTTTCCTAAAGTATCAGTTGAGGCCAAATGATGACACAACTTCATCTAATATGTTTAATTCGAACGATTAATTAATTAACTAATTGTTTCAAAACTGTGTACACCAACCAAAACAGAAATAGTAAACAACGATTTTTTTTCTTATATTTTTCTCAGAGTTAGAGAAAATGAAGAAAAATCGACTTGGCACTGGTAAGAAAGCAGCTGCAGCCAGAGATGTGTATTTCACATTTGTTCATTACTTATATTACCAAAATTGATGCAAATACTTGCCAGAAATTTCACACCTTGACAATTTCTTTGCACAAGAAGTGTATCAACTACGTTCATGCAGAACACTTCGGAGCTCAAGTGACCAACTATCTTACCCCGGTTTTCAATTTGTTCCTCCTTAGTTTCATTGGAAAACGATTTCGTACAATAGATTTCCTTGGATATCGATTTATTGTGTGATATTTATTTTCTAATTGCCATTATTACAGCGAACGAATACAACAAATGTCGCCAGAATTCAGTAAATGAGAATTGAGGGGATCGTTTTTTTTTCCTTACCAACGTTGCTTATGAAATTATTCATCTTATGTTTGATTTTGGTTCAGCCAAATATGTCAGTCAATATATATTAAATGAAATCTTCCAACGAATCACCAAGCAAGGATGCACTGTGTTAATTATTCAACATAATTGTTACATATATTCCTGTTAAGTAGTTCTTTTAGGTTTCAAAGGCAAGTTGTTTATAATAATAAGTCCAAGCTTCACTCATCTATTGATTGGAATGTGTCATGGAGATAAAGGTGAGCAGATGTCAACACATAGAGAGCAGTATTGGATTTCTTACATTAGTAATTCGTAGATTTATTAATATTTCATCCATCATCCAGCAACTAAAGGATAAATACAGAATGTGTCAACATCAAACTTCGACAGAAACTGTAACATTTATTAGTGGCATCAATTACGAAGTAAAGAGGGCACTTTCCACTCAATCAGTCAAACATTCTATTTAACGTCGTGAATAAATTTTAGAAGTTTCTAAATTATAATAAATAAAATGACCCGACTTGCATCATATTGGATACAAAGAATGTTTCAGGACGTTGCAAAACTGGGGAAAAACAGACACATGTGCTGGCAAGGTGCAAGTCGTTGTAATCAGTTGGGGTTTTTTTTCGATGATAACTCATGGATGCACCTGTCGCATTTAAACATTTTCGTATTCCTTTCATGTTTCCAGATCGAGTGCCATTGAGACCAAAGGGTGAGCAAATGCGCATCAGATTACAGAAAGACTTTCCCAGGGATCTTTCACAATTGCATGCATCTGTTTACAAAAGATATGTTCATTACCTTTTTTTCAGGACAGGACACATTTTTCTTTAGCATATTTGGAATTCTCCTCCTAGTTAAAAGACACAGAGAATCTTCTATTGTTTTGGAAACAAAAGGAAACTGCGAAGATTACATGTTTTGTTACATAGCATGGAGAAAGATGAGATGACAGTATCCCATCATATGGACACATGCTTCGAATATGTTGTCTTGTTGTGTTCAGAATTCCGCAAGGACCTGCCAAACGTTTGAGCTGTGATTCTTAAATGTGTGAGAAAAAAAAATCATGTTACACATTAGCGTTCTGGACGAAGCATTTTTGCTAGTTTTATACATGAAACAAACATAGTAGAATGGAAAAGTAATATTGAGGACGTGGAGAGACTGCAGAGGAATGGAAGATTCTCTGTGAGTAGGTTAAGAAGTGAAAAATGTGACATAATATTAAAAAGTGGATAGTTCTGCAACTTGGTCGGAAGACTAGAGTGAAAACATTTGTCGACAGGAATTGGAAAATTGAAGCAAAATGAAGCTGGAAACCCGTTTGAGAATTCTTTTAAGGTTAGTATGTATATTCAGTTGGCAATTCGGAAAGAAATGCAATGCCAGCATTTAATTCTGAACGGCTGATTTACAAGAAAATAGATGCACTGTTGAGACCTTATAAAACTCGATTCAGACTGTGTTTGGAGTAAGGAGACCTGTTTTGAGCCCCATACCTAAGAAACCATGTTCTTGCATTGTAATGGGTTTGACGAGGATTACAAGAAAAATACTAGAATGAACGGGTTGTCATGTAAGGGGTGACTAAGCACTCTAAGAATGTTAGAATGAACAGCATGAATTTGATGGAAAATTGCAGAACACTGAAATGTCTGTGAAGTGTGGAGTTTAAAATGATGATACTGCGAGTAGGAGAGGAGAGAGCTTGAGGGCACTATCTCAGGGACAAGATACTGCACTAAAGAATTGTGATGAGAATAAATTTCTTCAGGCAGGTCGTAGTTAATCTGCGTAAATCACTGCTGCAGCAGACTGCGATGGCGAAGCCATTAAATGCATTAAAGCAGAGATAGATTGCTTCCGGATTGGTGATGTGATCAAGGGTTACCTGGAGAAGGCATCAGAGTGGATTTGAGAATCTATCAGCCATGATCAGATGGTGCAGCAGGCTTGTTAGGCTGAGTAGCCTAATTGAGATCCTATATCTGTGGATATCGGGCACTATGCTGTCAACACTGCTATGTCAATCTTAGTTTACTTTCCAATACACAAAATTACCCAGGGTACATAACCATAAATAGGGTTCTCTTGATTTGTGACGAGACGCATTTAGTCCGTTATGACCACAGAAAAATTATCCAACTAAATAACTTTGTCAATCCCATCAATTTGCGTTACCAGAATGTGAAATGCGCTGCAGTTTAGACATCATTAGTTGCACATTACGCAGAGTTCAGTAGAAGAGGCAATTTATTTTAACATTGTCCAGTGCAGTGTGATTTCTTAACAAACAGCAGAATATTTTTAAAAAGTTGAAAATCAAAACAAATTTGAAGAAAGAAGCTAAAAGTTCCCTATAGTTAATCTGCAACATAGAGCGGAGACATTTACTAACAGAAATGTTTACTTTGCAAAAGTGAGGACTGCACATGCTGGAAACCAGAGTTTACTTCAGAGTGGTGCTGCAAAAGCACAGAAGTCAGGCAACATCCGGGGATCAGGAAAATTGACGTTTCGGGCAAAACCCCTTCATCAGGAAAAGCGACATGAAGCACCCAGGTGGAAAGATAAATGGTGGGGGTGGGAGGTGGTGCTGGAGAGAAGGTAGCAAAGAGTACAATTGGTGAATGGGGGTTGGAATGGAGGTAATAGGTCAGAGAGGAGAGCGGGGGAAGATAGCAAAGCGTACAATAGGTGAATAGGTTTGGGGATAGAGGTGATACGTCAAAGGGGAATGTGGAGCTGATAGGTGGTAAGGGGGATTGGCAGGTAGGACAGGTCATGAGGACAGTGCTGAGCTGGAAGATTGGAACTGAGTTAAGGTAGGAAAAGGGGAAATTAGGTAACTGCTGAAGTCCACATTCATGCTCTGGGTTTGAAGTGTTCCATGGCAGAAAATGAGGCGTTCTTTCTCCAGTTGTCGGGTGTTGAAGAAGCAGAGGTGGAGCAGGCACAGGAACTGCATATCCTTGGCAGAGTGGGAGAGGGAGTTGAAATGTTGGGCCAAAGGGCGTTGGGGCTGATTGGTGCGGGTCTCCTGGAGATGTACCTGAAGATCTCTGCGAGGAGGCGTCCAGTCTGCCCAATGTTTACTTCCATGCCTTGTCTCCAATTCCCCATATCATTCTGGTCCAGAAGGGAGAAGGTGACCAGCCTCACGTCGTTGTCCATGTACGAACAATGACAAGAGTAGAAAGAGAGATAAGGATGTAAGGCAGTATTTCATGGAGCTGTAGTGGAAGCTGAGAGTTAGAACAAACAGTGTGGTTATCTTTGGATTGTTACCCGTGCCACGTGAAAGCGAGGCGAGTAACAGGGAGAGATATAAACTGAATACGTGGCTGAAAGGATGGTGCAGGAGGGAGGGTTTCTGGCTTTTGGACAATTGTGGCCCATTCTGGGGAAGGTGGGACTTGTATAAACAACACTTGACCTTCACTTGAACCAGAGGGATACTAATATCCTGATTGGGAAATTTGGTGGTGCTATTCGAGTGAGATTAAACTAGCTCAGCAGGGGCTGTAGCTGTAGCTGCAGTGCACAGAATGAGAGTAGGAAGGACAGGGACAGGATTTCAGGGTCACAGGAATATGAAGGCAGACAGCAAACTGGTTTGAAGTGTATCTAATTCAACGCCAGAAGTATCCGAAATAAGGTAGGTGAGCTTGCAGTATGGATAAGTCCCTGGGACATCGACATTGTGGCCATTTTAGAGACATGGAAAGAATAGAGTGAGGAATGGATTTTGCAGGTTCCAGGGTTTAGATATTTCATTAAAAACAGGCAGGGTGGTAAAAGAGGCGGAGGCGTGGCTTTGTTCATCAAAGATAGTGTAACGGTAGCTGACAGAATTTTTTATGAGGACACGTCTACTGAGAAAGTATGGGCAGATGTTAGAAACAGGAGAAGAGAGGTCACATTTCTTAGAGTTTAATTATAGGCTTCCACAGAGTTCCAGTAAGATGGAAGAGAGGATTATCAACATTATCCTGGGTCGGAGTGAAGGGAACAGGGTGGTCATTATGGGCGACTTTAACTTCCCCAACATTGATTGGAAATGATACAGCTCTAGTACGTTGGATGGATTAGTTTTTTTTCAATGTGTACAGGAGGGATTCCTGACACAGTATGTCGAAGGGACGACAAGAGGGGAGGCCACACTGGATCTCCTGCTTGGTAATGAGGCAGGCCAGATGTTT
Source organism: Chiloscyllium punctatum (assembly GCF_047496795.1). NCBI lineage: Eukaryota > Metazoa > Chordata > Chondrichthyes > Orectolobiformes > Hemiscylliidae > Chiloscyllium > Chiloscyllium punctatum. Next base: position 36,944,492 of record NC_092772.1, read on the forward strand.
GATTTAGTTGTAGGTGAGCTCTTTGGAGAGAGTGACTATAATTCATTTATGTTTAGTTTTGCAATGGAAAGGGATAATTGCATGCCAAAGGTCAAGAGTTATCGGTGGGCAAGGGCAATTATAATGCGATTAGGCAAGAATTAGGATGCATAGAATGGGGTAGCAAAATGCAGTGGATGCAGACAATCGAAATGTGGATCTGGTATAAGGAACATATATTATGTGTCCTCGATAGGTATATCCCTGTCAGGCAGTGAGGAAGTGATAAGGTAAGGTTTTCTACAGAAATTGCATCTCTTGTTAAGAAGAAGAAGAAAGAGGCTTATGTGTTGCTGAGGCAAGATGGTACAGATGAGGCGATGGAGAGTTACAGATCAGCGAAGAAGGATTTAAAGAAGAGTTAAGAATAGCAAAGAGAAGACACGAGCAGTCTTTAGCAAATAGAATAAAGGTGAATCCTAAAGCTTTCTATAGGTATGTGAGGAGTAAAAGGATGATTAGGGTAGGAAAAGGGCCAGTCAAAGTCAAAAGTGGGAATTTGAGTGTGGACACCATTGAGATTGGAGAGGTGCTAAATCAACATTTCTCATCAGTGTTTACTCAGGAAAAAGAGAATATTGTAGAGGAGAAAAGTGAGGCACAAGATATTAGACTAGAAAGAATTGAGGTTAGTTAGGCACAGGTGTTATCAATTCTAGAAGGAGTGAAAGTAGACAAGTCCTCTGGGCCGAATGGGATTTATCCAAGGATTCTCTGGGAAGCTAGAGAGAAGATAGCAGAGCCCTTGGCTTTGACATTTGAGTCGACATTGTCTATGGGTTTAGTACCTGAGGACGGAAGGATTGCAAATGTTGTGCCCTTGTTCAAGAAGGGCAGCAGAGATGACCCAGTTAATTATAGACCACTGAGCCTTACTTCTGTTGTAGAAAAGGTTTTGGAAATAATTATGAGAGATAAGATTTTTTTTATCATCTAGCAAGCAACAATTTGATTTCAGATAGTAAACATGGTTTCATCAAGAACAGGTCGTGTCTCACAAACCTCATTGAGTCTTTTGAGAAGGTGACCAAGCATGTAAATGAGGATAGGGCAGTAGGATAGGGTATACTTGGACTTCAGTAAAGCCTTTTTTAAGTTTCCACTTGGTATGCTGATGGAGAAAACGCAGAGGCATGGAATTGAGTGTGATTTAGCAGTTTGGATTAGAAACTGGCTTTCTGGAAGAAAGCAGCAAGTGGTGGTTGATGGAAAATATTGAGTCTGGAGTCCAGTTACTAGTGGTGTTCCACAATGATCTGTTTTGGGACCACTGCTGTTTGTCATTTTTATAAATGACTTAGATGTAGGCAGAGGTGGATGGATTAATAAATTTGCAGACGACACTACAGTCAGTGGAGTAAAAGACAGTTTCGAAGAATTTTACAGGTTGCAGGGGGATTTGTATAAACCGCAGAATTGAGCTAAGAGGTGGCAAATGGAGTTCAATGCAGCTAAATGTAAGGAAATGCACTTTGGCAAGAATAACAGGTTGGCAGGATACTTGATAAATGGAAAGATTCTTTGTCGTGTGAATGCGTACAGGAATCTTGGAGTCCATGTGCATAGATCCCTGAAAGTTGTCAACCAGGTGGATAGTGCTGTTAAGAAGGCATACGGTGTGTTAGGTTTCATTGGTCGAGGGATTGAGTTCCAGAACCGCAATATCATGCTGCAACTATACAAAACGCTGGAGCAGCCACTCTTGGAATATTGTGGACAGTTCTGATCGCCCCATTACAAAAACGATGTGAAAGCATTGGAATAGGTGCAGAAGTGTTTTACCAGGATGTTGCCTGGTCTGGAGGGTAGGTCCTATGAGGAAATGCTGAGAGAATTGGGTCTTTTCTCATTTGAAAGAAGGCTAAGGAGGAATTTGATAGAGACATCCACGATGAGCAGAGGACGAGTTAGGTTAAAAAGAGAAAGACGTTTTCCTGGGATGATGACATCAGCTTATATGAGAGGGCATAACTACAAATTGAGGGGTGATAGATATAAGACTGATGTCAGAGGCAAGTTCTTTAGGGAGATTTAAACAATCCTGAGATAAGCTCATGGATGATTTTGGAATAGTGCAGGGGGACGAGCTTAGAAAAGTCCACAGATCGGCGCAACATCGAGGGCCGAAGGGCCTGTACTGCGCTGTAATGTTTTATGTTCTATGATACTCCTCTGCAAGCAAGAATATTAACGTCCTCATCTCTGCAACCAATCCAATGCGGCGAAAAAAATATCGTGCCAAGCTGAACTTTAATCAAACACTTACTGGCACGATTTTCCCTGGGAAAGTATTGCATTGACTGGTTTCAAAGCTCTGATAAGATTCTCCAGCTGCAAGAAGTTTACATCCCCGATTTCTCAATGTAGAACAAAACTGTTTCACAATTTCGTCTGACCATCATATACACCTCTGCAAATCCTCATGGAAATAGTCTCAGAATCTCAGCATTGCAGTGCTGCAAATTCTCTGCATTAATGTAACATAACTCAGAAACAGCCTGGAATAAGTTTCTTGAAGAGGCACTACACCAGACCAATATTGGAAAGCGTCAGTAAATTACTCACGTCCAATCAAACAGACTGATTTAATGACTAAGAGCTGTTTAACATTTATATACTTCGAGTTTCCTTGAAATATTTAATTTGTCAATCGCAATCATGCTCATTTCCAGTGAGAAAGGGATGAAAAATCATTCGTATTAAATCAGTTTTTTATGAACATTCTCTGTTTAAAGTAAAGCAGAAAGATTTGAGCAGTAATTTATAATCAGCTCAGTTTCTCCTGGTTTAAGCTGAAAGTTGAGATCATGCCTTTTCCCTGGCTGTAACACAATATGTATCCAAATGTCACTCCTGGGAACCCAAGTTTCAGAGAAGTAGGCGAGACTGCGGACACTGTGGTACATCCGTGAGCCTGAGATCATCGTGGAAAACCTGTGCACAGAAATGGCTCCCCCAAGGGCACAGAATTCGATACACGGAGCGATGTGGTGACTAACAAGCCCAGAAAGTGGACATGAAAGCAATATGAGGAATCACCATTGGCCATTGTGCCGAGAAACATCGAAATTCGTTAATACAGCGGCGAGTAGGGTAAGGGTGCAGAATGCTTTTTCAACGACAAATGGGGACAGCCGTATTCTTGTACAATGGGTGCTTTTGCTGCACAGGAGAGGAGGAAAAACTTTGGCAGTCCTGCAGTAACTGGGGGCTCAATGATAAGTGGAAAAGCTAACTGCTTCTGTGGTCAAAGGAAATAAAAAAATTCATTAATATGATATGCTGCATTTCAGTGCTAAGTTAAAAGATGTATCATGGGCGCCACAAGTGATTCAGAATTGGAACAGTGATTATCGAGGAGTTGTCTTTACCTTGGTTTCAAGGAGAGCAGAGTAAATAAAACCTTTGGTTCTGTAATGGAACATGGAGTGTTAAAGAGGAAGTATAAAAGTTGGAATTCAGAGATAATTGAATCAGGATTGTAAACACTGTCAGGTGCTGCTCAGTGTCTAAATCGTGTGTATTTTGGGTGAAAATGTAAATGTTGAGATGTTGCTACGATGTGTCCTTCTGTGTCCAACATTATTGGGAACAGATCTGGCAGAAGTGGGAACCAGGAAGAAAAGTCTAAACAGTTTTTTCTTGGCATTATATGGACTGATATTCCAGAGAGAGTATTTGATTTTTCCATTGTGGAGAGTTTGAAATGGGAAGAAAGAAAGAGGGGACTGCAGAGGAAAAAGAGAATCAAAGTTTAGGAAATTATAAATCTGTTATGTATACAATTAATGTACACGAATCAAATAGATCTGATATAAACTGCGGAACATTTCTACCAAAGCAATCCTTATCCATATAAACAGACATAATAATTTAAAACATGGTTTGGATTACAGCAAAGAGCTGCAGTAGCACTTTCTTTTTTCGGAAACAATAAAGAAAAACAAAAAATGGTTGGGTATTGTTGTTAGATAAAGTAACATTAGCACAACAGTCAGGAAAATACTAACTCCAGTAAATCGAAATCCTTACAGGTCGATCTCAGAAACAGAAGGAACAGGAAACACGAATCACGTTTTATGCAATCATGAAAAAGAATGATAATTTCAGTGAAATTGTAAAATAGCAAGTTAGAGACAAAGCTATGATTATTGGAGTTTTTAACACAAACATGCTGGTTTCCCATCACCAAGTACACATTTACATTCCTGTGCATAGCATATTGGCTGTAGCCTAGGAGCGAAAATTGTTCCCAGAATTGAAGAGATTGCAATTTTCTGGATTTGAAATATACAAATATACATAACTGTTAATAGTTAACAGTAAGCAGTGATACACAGTGAAAGGAGGACGAGAACCAAACCCCAGGCCCCACCATAGAACTAATTTACAAGGAAATGCAGACAAACCTTAATTTTCCCAAGAGGAAACAAGAGATACAAATTTATACAAAGCAAACCAATCAAGCAAATAATAAATTGATTCATACGATACATCGACCCCTGGCAAAACAAATGACTAACTCCATTCAAAATTTGGAAGCTCCAAGGCCGCCCACCACTCCACCTGTTGCAATTCGAACCTCACCATTACCCACTTCTGGTTCTCCTTCATCGCCACACACCTTATGGCTTTCGGGCCGCCCCTTCTCACCTTCCAGCTTTCATTCTATTCCAAATCACATGACAGCTCTCGGACGCCCCAAACAACTTTCTGATCATCTCGAGGTAACCCCGTCCCCTTACCTCCACAGGACCTCCACAATGTAAGGCCAACCATATTCAATCACTACCTATCGTCCGTCACTCCGAACTGTCTAGTCATCTTCTGGCTCTAGGGACGGCCAGCTCTCATCATTATCTCCCCAGCGTCCATCTCTCGTGACCGTCTACTCATCTTCAGGCTGACGGGTGCTTTATCCACCTTCCGTCTCTTGGGATGACCACTACCTTTCAGCTCTTGGGGCAGCCTACCTACCTTGCAGCTTTCTGGATGACTACTTTCGGACAATCTATGAACCTTCTGGTTTTCAGAGCAATCTAATCACTGTCCAGGTCCCAGTAAGACTGCCAGACCCAGTGACACACAAGGCACATTACAGGGAAAACAAATGAAAATCAAAAAGGCTGAGTCCATTAGTAAAACAGAGTCCATACCCGAGGGCAGAGACTACGACCGAAAACAGAGTGCACTTCAATACACAGAGTTCACTACAGAAGGCAGTGCATGTGAATTGGACATGGCACATATGGTATGCAGTCTCCACAGTGGCTCATGCCCATTCACAGAGACACAGTCAATTTGTAAACGTGCAGCTGACTGACAGGGCTAAATCCAAACAGGAAAAAAATATTAAAACACATGAAAAATCAAGTGCAAACACGAAACAAAAATTAAAGGGCCAAGCTCTGCCACAACACCGTAATTGTCTATCCTTAAACATTAAACGTTTAACAAACAGTCTGCAACCAACGAGTGCAATAAAGAAAGGCTCCATAATGAGAAATACAAAAATAAAACAAGCAATTCCGGTGGTACAATCACACACTGGCTGTGAACAGCAAGCTCGAGGTCTGTCCCTAAAACTGAGGAGAGTCTGATATTCTGGATATTTATTTTTGGTTAAACGGTACAAAACTGCAAACAGTCCACAGTGAACAATAAACTGGAATTTGCAAAGGAAACGATCATCAAGGCAAAGTCCCAAACCACACCACGGAATAAATTCACAGGGAAGTGTGGATGAACCTAGAACCCACCTTTACTTCGCAAAGGAGAAACAGTAAACACAAATACATCCAAACCAGTCAGATCAAACAAACAATAAAACTGTGGAGATTACACAGCGATGCATCATCGCTCAGTTTCTGGCCAGCTATATAGCAGCTTATCCAGTAATCAGCCCGGGACTACAGCGATCAGGATTGGCTACATACTTTCCGACTTCCTGAAGCGCCTTTGCACCATCGGAATCTCAGTCTGCCCAACAAGCCTTCCGGCGACTTCTGGATTAGTTAGTCCTGGTACATTCACAGGACAACAGCACATAGTGTGGACTACCAAATATCGGCTCTTGGGCAGCCAAAACACATTCCCATTCTCCACCCTCTTCTGCACCTTGCATGTCTCTCTCACTATGACACACAATCCTACCCATGGACCGCCATAATACATGCCAGCCACGTCGAGAACGGCCCATAACACTCGCGATGACGGTGCTCATGATGGCTTAACCACATTCCAGATCTCAGCGCGAATGGCATTGGGAATGCCTACCCATTTGATCGTTTTCAGGATGAGATATTCACTATTCAGTTCACTGGACGACATGCCACTGTCTGGCATTCAAGGTGACAGCTTTCAGGACACCTATAAAACTTTCGGCCCACAGTTAGCCTGCCACACACAGGGACATATAAGACACAGTGCATATGAAAACATCGATAATCAAAAAGTTTATGAACAAGCTGGAGACCACTTCCAATGTAAAGTCCACTCTGGGAGGCAGAGTGTACTCCTGAACGCAGACTCCATTGCATACGGCAGACTCCACTATATTTTGCAGCGTACACTTCAGTATGCACACCTCCCATCGTACACACAGGTGATCAGTCTCTTCGGAAGAGTGGTCAATCCACAAAGCTCCAGGACCACTCCCAGAGATAGAGTTCATCCATAATGTTGCAGTTGGCACAAAGGGGATCAGTCCAAACACAAGAAAGGTGAAAACAAATGAAAAAAGAGGACAGATATCAAAAGCCATCGGATAAGGGCCAAGCCCTGCTACAAAATCATTGTAATTCTTCCTCAGAAATAAAACAAAGACAGTAACACACCGGCTGAAAACAGCCAGTGAAATAACAAAACAACCGTTCCCTAATGAAGACTAAAACAGAACAGTATACAGGGGCTGTGCAGCTAGTCGGCCCTCTCAGAAAACAATCCTCAAAAACGTACAACACGAACGAACAGTCAATGTGGAGAGCAAGCTTAGAGATCAGTTCTGAAAAAATAATAACAGTAACACATGGCTGTGGCCACACAGCTCAGGATTCAGTCAATTGATTTGAGGAGATTCTAATTTCCGATTAATGTTTTTGGGACGGAACTTTCCTGATTGGCCCAGGATAACAACGTCAGTCCAGGACCGAATTGTCAACGAGGTGCACCTGATTCCAATCAATATATAAATCTCTGTGTAAATTAGGCGAATGAAATTTGGAACAACACTGCAGAGAAGGAAATCGTGGAGATTAGGTAAGATGATAATCTGAATCAAATCATTGTGGAACAGATGTTACAGCAAACCACTGTACACTGGATAATGTGAAATTCCAAACGAGGAAACCCTGATATCGATCCGAAAACTCCATTTGGAGAAGTATGACTCTCACGTAATTTAACTTCTATTAAAAATGGAAAATGGCATCGCTGATTCTGAGACTGTGTTCTAGAATATAGTTAAATAGATGGATAGATAGATAGATAGATTGATTGATTGATTGATTGATTGATTGTTTGATTGATTGATTGATTGATTAACACATCGATAGATAGATAGATTGGTAGATAGATAGATTGATTGATAGATAGATAGATAATTGATAGATGGATAGATAGATAGTTGGACCGATCGATGCATGGACAGATAGATAGATAGATAGATAGATAGATAGATAGATAGATAGATAGATAGATAGATAGATAGATAGATAGATAGATAGATGGATAGATAGATAGACAGACAGTCAGAAAGATAGATGGATGGTTAGATGGATAGATAGATAGATAGATAGATAGATAGATAGATAGATAGATAGATAGATAGATAGATAGATAGATAGATAGATAGATAGATAGATAGATAGATAGATAGATAGATAGATAGATAGATAGATAGATAGATAGATAGATGGATAGATAGATGGATAGATAGATAGACAGACAGACAGAAAGATAGATGGATGGTTAGATAGATAGATGGATAGATAGATAGATAGATAGATAGATAGATGAACAGATAGATAGATGGATGGCTAGGTAGTTGGATGGAAAGATAAATGGATAGATAGATAGATAGATAGATAGATAGATAGATAGATAGATAGATAGATAGATAGATAGATAGATAGATAGATAGATAGATAGATAGATAGATAGATAGATAGATAGATAGATAGATAGATAGATAGATAGATAGATAGATAGATAGATGAACATTTCAGTAATTATTTGGATGGAGGTCTATCCAAACTGGCGTTTTACTTGCTAGAGTTTGAAAGAAGTACGAATAGTCGTATGAATATCAACAGTAGGATAAACATCTGAACAGAATGCCTGGATCGTCTGATGTCATTCTGAGTAACATCTGAAGAAACAAAAGAAGGAACGGCACTGATCCTGTGCAGCGCCAGCAGACCACCTAACAGTGTAGCAGGTTTAGTTGGATCAAATGTGCATTTGAATGCAGAAGCCATACTTTGGAGGTGACATCATAACTCCACTAGTAAATGATGTTTGCTTGCTCAGAATCGGGAATGCATGAGTAGTGTCTGGAGAGAAATAAACTCGTTCGAATTTATCCCTGTCGTCTGCTAGGGGTCTTGTGGTCGATTTTGAGACTTGGTTTTGTTGACGAGTGGATTCACTGATGCACGTTCTTCATGGATTATTGTTTTCAGTTGACGAAATTAATTTTGTTTAGGTTCATAAAACCAGAAAACTGGATCTCTGGGAATGCTCGTAAGGCAATATTATGGAAATAAGGGGCACCTACATTGCTCATGGAGAGTATACATTCAGCAAGTGTGTTCAATTGCTGCAAGGAAACCCCAGGAGCTGTGAAGGGACTCTCTGTTGATCAGCCATGAAACGACATGAATGGCACAGTTGGCGAGCTGGTCATATCACCATCAAGAGCTACACAGTCAGCGCAAAGTACAAATACCACCAGGAAAAAGAGTAACCATGGCCAAGCAGTGCAGACCATTGCAATCACACGCAGCGATACTGCTGGGGGGACTCTCCGGGAAAAGCAGCAGTGTTAGCCAGGTCAGTGACACAAGGACTGGGAAAGTTTTAAAATATGGTAGGTCGGATTGCAGGCGAGATATCGTGATTGGAATTTCTATCGTCTTCTATCGGTTCTGTGAGTGCAAGTTTGTCTTGTCTATCTAATGCCAGATTAAATATATGTCTCAGACACCTAATAATATTCTGAAGGTGAAGCCCGAGCATCCAGACATTGTCGTGTATATTAATTCGAACAAAGGAGGTAGAAAGAGAGATGAGGTCCAGCAAAGGATGTTCAGGACATTTGGTAAGAAGATGAAAAGCAGGCCGTTTAGGCTTATGGTACGGTGATTAGTTTCTGCGTCACGTGCTAGTTCCACCTGGAAGAGAATGATCTTAAGTGCCTAACACAATGGTGTGTGAACGACAGTTTCAGATATGCGCATTATTGGGAATTATTTTGGGGCAGATGGGACCTGTACATGATGCTGGGAGTCATCTAACCTGACAAGGCACAGATCTGGCAGGGATGTTTATTAGTGCCATCCGGGACGTTATAAATTACAGTAAATTAGTTTGAATTAGATTAACACGGAGGCAGGAACAAGAGGTCAGCAATTGAGATAAAGGCCAGTCACGCTAAGAGGAAGAACAGACTGGGACAGCATTTGTTGAACGCAAGAGACAAACAGTCTGAATTGTGTTTGCTTTAATACGACTAATAAGACAGATATGGCAGACAAATTGAAAGCTTAGATTAATTCGTTTAATTCTGAAGTTGTAGATATTAGAATCTTGGTGGACATAGTGTCAAGATAGGTACTTTAACGCCTCCTGTTGACATGATTCAGGCATGACAGAAAAGGGTGCGAATGAGGTATGGAAATTGTGTTACTTAGTTTTAAAAACAGCGTGGCTGTACAGGGGAGTATGCATTAGAAGAGTCACCCTACGATGTTTAATGGATACAGTTTGCGATGGATCAGTCCAGGCCCGCTCAAAATAATGCAAGTAGACTATACCCTCATTTTTACTCATTTTAGAAGCTGATGTGAAGTGGATATTCTAGATGTGATGTAGCTGAGCAAAACACTCAGTGTTAAACAAAACAGAATTTTTTTGAACACTACAGGTGAAACATGAATAAAAGAAAACAGAATTTAGAGTAGCAAATCGTCGATAGACCTACAGATTCGATATAGCAACTTAACAAAGAAGAGATTCCAACTCCTGCAGCAACACATAAACACTCCCCTAAACAAAAGGCAAATTAAATAACAGATTATTGCAAGCTGGAGGGTTTTCTGAGAGAATAACACTCAAGAATCGTCTACTGAAACATGGAAACTACTTTCACTGTAGCAGTTTCCCTGCAATCAGGAGCACATAAGTGCCTGCCAAAACTGAACCAAACTAGAAAAACACCTAAACTCTCTGAATTAACCTCACCTCTCCCATTTTTAAAGTCAACATATCAGAACCTCTGTCTTTACGACTTTTCTTGAACAAAATAAAGGAAAAGATAACCTTGTTAAAGTGATAGCACCGTTGCAAGCTCAGGAATTCAGTAAGTTCAATCACCTCCGTGGAATCGTTCTGTAGTTCTTTCAATAGCAAGTGAGTGACAGAAGAATATTAATATGTACACATTAGTGAATCTAAATAATGCCCAAAAAAGCACAGGTTTCTTGTGGTGGTTATGTACAACTTCTCCTGCATTGACTGGGACTGGGACAGATGGGATTAACTCACATTTGGTAAATATATGGACTTGTTACAGATAGGCAGCATAGCTTTCTGCGGGATGGTAGTGCAGTTAAAACTTCATTGACGCTTTATTATAATTGATAAAGAAAATTGTCGAGCGCAATACCATACATATAAATGTTTTCAAAGAGGTAGTGGATGACCAGATTAGTGCACTTCCAGATGTTGCAAAGACTGGAGGTATGGTGGATCGTGAGTAGGATTACCAAAGCATACAGCAGTATATAAATAGACTGCCGAACTGGTCAAATACATGAAAGATATTATTTAGCACAGATAAATGCGAGGTGCTGAGCTTTTAAGAAAAATCTCATGCAGGTGGGATGTAAACAGTAAAGCAGAACTCTTCGCATCCTTACTGTATATGGAGATACAGGGTATTGGTTCGCATTTCCTTGGATGTGGAGACACAGGAGGATATGGTAGCATTGACGGCAAAAAAGCATGTTTGTGTTCATCTATTAGGGCGTCTATGTAAATTACTATGGAAATTTAATAAGGTCACATGTGGATTAGTGTGTGCAGTTCAGATTGCCACACAACAAGATGAATGTTGAGGCATTGCAAAATGTACAGGTACATTTTTGCAGGATATTTGCCTGGTTTGCAAGTATTGAAGGGAAATTGGACAAACTTGATTTGATTTCACTTCAAAATTGCAAGATGAATGCAGACTTGATTGATGTTTACACAATTAAGAGAGGCATTAATGTAAAGAATAATCGGAGTCTTCTGTTTTCTTTGTGACAGAAATATCATTTACGAAGCAAGTCAGTTTAAGATAAAATGGGTAAAGAATAAAAGAGATGTGAGAAGCAGGTTGTGGTGATACAGCGTTTAAGTGGCTGGAAAAAGGCTACCAGAGGAATTGGTGAATGCTGGAACAATGGCAATGTTTAAGAGGCAACTTGATAGATGTATCAATAGGTAGAGAATAGAGAATATTCACTCACAAAAAAAGGTTTTTAATTCAGAAAGGCATCATGTTTTGGCGCAGTTTTGGTGGTCTAAAGGGCTGGTTCCTGTGCTGTTATTCTTCTTCCTCATTGTTATCCAGTTTAAATAAAGAATTGAGGCATCAGCTGGCGACAATTAATTTATATGTTTTTCCAGGAGGAATGATGACAGCGACAAAATGATAAGCATTATGGAACACATGGAGAAATTGAATCAATTGTTATGTTATCTGGTGTAGAAATGAAAAAGGAAAGATCACTCCAAAGTTTCATTGACCTGCAGAATTAACAAGTGTTTTACACAAGTGTGAGGAATGATATGAATAATAGAATGTAATGATAATCTAAGATCTAGGGACTTACAATTCAATTTGGGAACAGATCGTTTTCACCAACACAGGATAATAAGACTACTTCAGAAGTGGAGACGGATTTCAAGTAAACCCTTCCAGGCAACGTACCAACTGAATTTAACGCATTTGAACAGGAAATGAAGATATAAGATTTATACAGATAAGCACGTGCCTATTGTGGGCAGGAAATTGGGTCATTTTAACACTGAGTTCAATACCATACGTAACTGAGGTAAGTGGATCAGACTCTGGGTTAGCTAGCAGGACTGATAGGGGGTTGTTGTCTGAAATTTCATCACAATTCCAGGTAACATCATCCGGTGAAGGGTTAGTGTTCTGTACCTCTCGCTATTTATGTGTCTTGATATCTTTTGTGTGTGAAATAATTTCCGGTTTTGTTTCTCAAAGTTTGGTCAATGGGGTACAAAGTGTAATCCTAGATTTATGGACGATAATGATGCTTCGAGGCTGGAGTGGTCTGCTGGTCATCTAAGAAATGTCTTTCATGTATGTTAGCATGACTAGCGGGTATGTTGTGTCTTCTTGTTTGGGTCCGTTCTGCAGGAACCAGCAGACTGCGTTTATCAGGTGATCATTGCTCATGAATGCATTATATAGATGTATTTTCCCGGCTTCTCACAGGTCCGGGATGTGGCAATGTGTCATGGCTTGTTTAAATACTGTCCTGTTGCAGCTCCATTTGCGGGTGTTGAATGGTTACTTCTGTAGCTGAGTATCTGATCTATGTTTGTTGTTTCACTGTTTAAGCTGGTCTGCAATTCTCCATTGGCTTTTTGTTCAAGCATAATGTCGAAAAAGAGGAGTCGGATATTGTTCTGTTTCTCTTTCGTGAATATTCCACTGGTGAGGATATTATTTATGTGTTTGTGGTGATTTTAAAGAACCTGACATTTACGTCCAGCAGAACGAATGTAATATTAAAAATACCATACAAAGCCTGCAACAAACATTACATTGGCCAAACCAACACGAAGCCAACCAACAGAATCCAAACGCATTATTTAGTCATCAACAGGCGTGGCCAACTATCACTCATATCCATACACACAGATGAAGAGGGACACCAGTTTTTTTTGGGACAGTTCATCCATGCATAGAGGCCTCAGACCTTCAAATGTAACTCCATCTACAAACATATAGATGTAGAACCCATTTAACAACCTCTTAGAAATGAAACTGGAAATGTTATTACTCAGTACAAAAAACGTAGACACATAAATAGCAAGCCCGACAGGACAGCACTCTTCATGGGCAGCTCACACATGATGTTACCTACCATGACGACCAAACGTCTTAGAAAAAACCCACTAGTTCAGCAAGCAAAACAACAACCTGATGATTCGTTTCATGATATATTTTCTTACTGCATTCAAAACTGAGGGGATGAATAAGGCACAAACTGTTGGGAAGGCCTGCGTCTAGCTTGATACATGTATTGAAGGTAAGTAGTATTTGCAGTGCAATTGTTTTGGGCAATTAATGTGTTTAAATCTGAAAATTACTGAAGATTCGATATAAAACCAATATTCCCAGAATAGTGAAAAAGTCCTGAATGAAGCAGTGATCAATTTTTGTGGATTCTCTGTATATTTGCATAGTTTGGATGTAGCTAAAATAAATGCATAAATTCTTTGTTTTAAAGAAGTAGGACAAAATAGACAATTGCTGACTCTTTAGCAAGTTGTGGGTAGTCCATAAAATTTTGGAAAGAATGTCAAAAGGTTTAGTTAAACATCACTTGGAAAACAAATGACAGGATTGTTCGTAGTATGCATCATTTGACAAAACTAACACAGTGGCTTGAAAAAAATATTGATTTTTTTTAGAATATGCTTGGAAGGGAGGAATACTGGCTATTGCTTTCTTGACCTTCAGAAGGTCACGGAAGAAACTTGCATGAACAGTTGAAGTATAAATGAATAGATGTAGAGTGTGTACAAGCCTACACAGTGTTTTTGGCAGACACAGACAAAGCCTATGATGAAACAGGTCTTTTTTACACTCAACTGGCGATAGTAATAGTGGAGAATTACAGAAGTAACTGCGGGACTCCAAATATTCGCAAGAGGTTCTGATGATTTTCATGCCGGAATAAAATGTTACTCTGAAGTGCAAAACGTTCTAAAGTTCGTGTAAAATGGACAACTGTCAACAGAATTCAAAGATATTTCAATGCGATTTGGACAGGTTGAATGAAGATGCAAATACATTGTAGAAAAACTATGATATTTTTAGTTGTGTCATTTTTCCCTTTGTTAGCAAAATTAAAAGAATACAGATCATCATCTGAATAACAAAACTTTGGAAGTTTGGAAGCACAACAGATCCTGAATTTATTTTTCTCATGGAAAATAATATGCAAACAGGTGCAGTCGATTCTGAAGCAGACAGCAGCCATGTGAGCCCTTGTAATTCGCTAATAAAAATACAGATGCAACAAAGATGTAATGTTTAAATGTTATAGGCTTCTGGTGATTTTGGACCGGCAGTATTTTGTGCAAAGTTTGTAACCTTTTCTGAATAGAATGTTATCATTCAACACAGAATGCAAAGGAGTTTCACCAGACTAATTCCAGGACAAACATTTGAACCAAGAGTGATTGGATTAGGATTTTATATTTATCAATCGAATTGCTGTCATTGAAATATGCAATGTGCTTACAGAACTGAACAAGATAAATGCAGGAAGTTTGCTCCAGATAAGGATGGAGACCAGAATTTCGGGTGACAGACTAATGCAATGTTGCAACCATTAAGGGTTCGTATGAGGAGAGACTCGTTCAAACCAGGGATTGGTGAGAGAAGGAAATACTCTGCTCCAAAATGCAAACTGCTGACGGCAATCTGAATGCTTTTAAAAATGCAGATTTGTATCATAACCAATTCCACAGTGCTGCACGATGTTTTTTAATCAAGCAGACATGTTTGACAAATGAAGGTGGAAAATCTTCAATCAAATCTTTCTGTTTTTTGCTCAGAACGTGGGATTGATTAGAATACAAGAGGTCTGGAATATGAAAATAAAGAAAAAGTGATGGAATTCATCAATTGATATATTCCAGGATGCATGAGCCACTGTTTGCAAATGCTACAACGAATCAAATTAGTGGCAGGTCGACAATGTGATGGATAATATCTATTGGAACATTCTTCTTTCTGTCATTCAATCTTAATAAAACTCGAGAGCAAACAGCTTAATAGTTTACTTCTTCTTGAACCCAGTACTAATATCATTGCTGTGATCGTGATTCCGTTGTTTTCACAGATACTTCGCAGATCGACATCACTCTCGGTACTTTTTCTTTATTGTTCACATGCAGTTTCTTTCACATGATTTGCAATATATTTACGTTAAACGTTGCTTTTTTTTACTTGAATAGATAAGCCAGAGTCAGAAAACATGAAATAAAATGAGTTGATCATGCCACAATCCTTGTGAATTTTCAGGATAATGAGTACAGCTAATCTCATCATAAAATATTAAGGTTGAGAATTATAATGCAATTTTTTTTTTGCTGCTTGTCTCACATTCGAAACTATGACTGAAATTCAAAGCAAATCATTAACATTATTAGTTTAGTTGTGATTTTTAGAACGGTGGCCACAATGGTGGTATATTGCATTAAAATGCTTATTCCCAAGAATATAATTTTACTAAAGATAGTTCAATGTTGCAACTGGCTCACAAAAAAAAGCTGTTAAATTCAGAAATATGTCTCATTGACCTCTGCGTGAATAATCCACATGCAATGCATTTTTATCACGCAATACACATCGATTCAGGAACGGAAATGAGTACAATCTAGGCAAAGTCATGAGTGATTGCATACACGCACTTTGTTTTATGCAAATGTCAATGTCAACGTGAATACTAAATGAACCGTTTGTAGATTGTTGTTTGAACAGACTGTCGTTATCCCAGTCTAGACAGGAGTAATGTATAGGAACCTGCAGAAAACCTATTGTGGAGGAGTCCAAACGAATTATCATGGAAATCTAGCTTCATTTCGACATTTGCGTGCTAAATCCCAGATGGCATAGATTCTCTTCAGGGATGTGCAGACCAGATGCATTCGCCGCGGGAAAGTTGGTGTTATAAGGATACAGTGGGGTCGCAATGGGAATGTGCCTATGTTAGATACTGTCGGAGTGTCAGTGTGCAATCCCTGGGCCATATAGCCGGCGTACACTCTGGAATATTTCTCTGATATTTTAATGAATCTAATACCCTCCAAAATATTCACCCAATGGACGAATTGTCATCATTATTGGTTGTAGGCATTTCCAGCAATAAGTAACGAGCTGGACAATACAAGGAACAGATCATTGCACTTAATTAATTCAAGATACCCTACAGTTCCCTCCACTAATCTCTCCATTCAATAATAGCAATGTACACAATCTGGTAGATGTAGTGCAGATATTTGCAAAGTGTCGCTAGATCTTTCAAAGTGATAAACATCATAGTCTAATACAAAAAAGACAACAATTACATGGTTGGAACAGCACATTAAATTTGACAGCGAGCCGTTGGCTTGAAGTCTGTGGACCTGCCACCAGCATCACTGTATTTAATCCTGGAAATAACAAATTTATTGTAGTCTGTCTCCGCCAAGTGGTTTCATGAAGTTCAAGAAGCATTCACAAGGACTCGTGAGGTGGAAATCAAATGACAGTCAACAGAAGCCACACCAAATGAAATCATTTTAAATGAGAGTTTTATGCGATATTAAGTACTGGGAAATAGTGACTGGAAGCGAAGCATTACCTCTGAATACTCTCCACAGATACTACCAGACTTGCTGTGGTTTCATTTTTTACACCGAAGTTGTTTCTTTTTTTTTGTTTGGTTTAATCTGATTTCCAGCATCTGAATATTATTCGGCTTTATTTCAGACAGATTAATGAGGGCACTTAACATTAACTGTCCATAGAATTTGAAAAAGATTGCACTACATATTTCAACATTCAATAATAATTTTAGAAAGCGTGACTCCGAGGAAGGCAAGCATATTTAAGAAAAGAGATCTAGGATAGAATATTGTAACATCGTCAAAACGCTACAGCTGGATTTCTGACGGTATTGTCAAGAAGAGCATTTAATTTTCCATTGAACAGTGATGTTCAAACTGCCATCAGAAACATTTTATGGTATTGCAATTTAGCTATTGTATTGTCAACAGCATTTTCGTGCCTGTATAATTGAATTTGCCGATAGCTATTATGCAGGGTCTTAATATTTTCCTTGTATCTTGTGAGATGTGGGATGAACTAAACTGATTTCCTGATCCAGTGTTTAGGCAGAGCACAGTGCAGTTTCACAGTTCATAAATTATGTGATCATCAATGGAGTTTTGAAATAGCGTGATGCAATAGTTGTTGAAAAGTCAGTATTAATGCACAGTACACGGAAAATTGCAGAAATAATTATATTATTAAGGGGACATAATTTTCATTTCCTTGAGTTATTTGTCTAACAGGACAAAGAATGAATCAAAAACATGACCTGGATTCGTAACAAATTTTTATGGCAGGCAAAGGGTGAATGGCAGAAATTGCCAAGACTTGGTAGCTGAAACAAAGAACAACGGTTTGTCGTCGAAATCAGCAGATAAGTTCCTTGAATTTTTGTTTTGAACATGTAAAGGACAGCGTATACAAATAAATTATTCTATTCTGAGTAGCTCAAATTTTTGCTATATTACAGAACGTGAAAAATTATTGAAAAAACTCAAAGATGTTGGTGAGTTTCATTATTTAGTCTTTGAGCGAAATATACTTGCAAAGAAGACATTGCCTTGCAAAACGTTTTATTCCCCTTTTCAAGCAATTTGAAGAAAAAGGAAAACATGTTACTTTGCAAAGAAAATGTTTGCTTCTCATCACCCATTTTTCAAACTGTAAAAGTGAAAAAATAACTTTTATATCATCAATGTCTACTCACTTCTTCTAACAAAAAAAAATCAAAAGAATTGACAGTTTTTCTGTATTAGTTTCATTAAATGAAACAGAAGTGGTTATTTAAAGTGGTAATTTCACAGCCATATATATGCAGTATTTAAAGTAAACTCGATTGATAACGTTTAGTTTCATTTTCTACTGTCACACTGCCAGCAAATAAAGAATTGACAAATATTCAAACTCCCAATGGCTATATTGGAAGCACTACGGACAGTTAATGTTTGAGTAGATTGCATAGTTGTCTAAATGAACGCGCCAACTTTTTCGTAATGTGCCATTTGACTATCTTAATTCTTTCATTGAAAGTTTTTGTAGGGATAAACTAGGGGTGACATGGTGGCTCAGTGGTTACCACTGCTGTCTCACAGCACCACGCTCCCAGGTTCGATTCCAGCCTCGGGCGACTGTCTGTGTGGAGTTTGCACATTCTCTCCATGTCTGCGTGGGTTTCCTCCGGGTGCTCCAGTTTCCTCCCACAGTCCAAAGATATGCAGATTAGGTGAATTGGCCATGCAAAATTGTCCATAGTGTTAGGTGCATTAGTCAGAGTAAAGTGGGTCTGGTTGGGTTACTCTTCGGAGGTGTGGACTGGTTGGGCCGATGGGCCTGTTTCCACACTGCAGGGAATCTAACTAATTTCCCCTACAACACGATAACTCAATAGCATTTGATATCCTGGCTCCAATGGATTTAATTTTAGAAAATGAACTTTAACCTATTATTTGTTTTGCATGTTATTCACTTTGTCATTGTGAGCCATTTTCTCTACATGCATGCTTTCACTTTTATTTCCCCTCTCAGATTCAATCTTTCATGCATTAAAACAATTTAGAATCGTAAGATTATTTACTATATCTGTGCCACAATTAATATTGACTGATACTTGCAGAAGCAAAGTTGGAAGCCTGCCAGAAAGGTAAAATACTCGCTACCTCTGCGACTACTTTCACAATTTTCTTTCCAGTTACCTTAACAAGTAACACAAGTAAATCTGTTGTATAGACTGAGAAGAACTCCCTGATTAGTCTTTTTTCTTTCTGCCGCATTCCATTTCCAAAATAAAAATCATGTCATAAAAAAATGAATCTAGTTATGTAAAATTACTCGGGGAAATATCAATTTCAGAGTGAAAGGAAAGACGCATTGAATAGAGTGCCACCTTAGCTCAGCGTTAAATATTGCTGCCTCAAAGTGCCATGGCCCTTTGTTTGATTCGAGGCTTACGTGACTCATTTGGCAGACATTGTATGTTCTTCACAACACTGCTTGAGTCACTGTAGGTTACGTCTCAGTGTTCAAGGATGTTGCAGGTTAAATGGATTGATCATGATAAATAAAGGATTACAGTGGAGTATGTAAAGGGCTGAGGGTGAGTGGGATGCTCTTCGAGCGTTTTTTGCCGGCACGATGGCAGAATGACCAACTTCTGCAATGTCGGGGTTCTATCATACTGGATTAACTTGTTAATATTCAATGATTTAACAAAGATTGGTGTTACAATAAGTGTAGTTCTGTTACCTGTGCATATTCACTCGAACTGCATAATCTGCACTTTTTTTTATCCCTCGAGCAGAATTGCCAAAAGTGGTGAAACGTCTGATCGATAAAGGTGAGAACTAAGATTTTATATATATATATATATATATATATATATATATATATATATTCCTTCCATGGAAAGCAAGGAATGCTTGTTTGAATGCAACGAAAATGAAGTTGAGACATTTTGTCGTTGTTTATTTTTTTGTTTAACAGCTGGGGTCAGTGATTATGAGTGGAGTCTGGCAAATATTACATCAATCCACTTTAGTGGCTTGAGTTTGAAATATAAATTCTGTCTCTTGATTATTTTCAAGGCATTCATTTTAACTTCAATTTGTGCATACGTAAAGAAAGTTTTATCAGTCACCGGAATGAACTTTATGATAAATGGAAATAGATATTTTTTTATATTCGAGACTTCAAGTAAAACAATATTTGCACCGTTCTTTTAATGAACATAATGGGGATTTTTAACTTCTCGTGATGAGTTTACCAACAGCAAGTGCTGTGGACATGGAGTGTAGAATTGAGGGTATGGCTGTAATTGGAAATGCATTTCCCAAGAAAAATCGAAACGTTTAAACTTATGGGTTCATTTTGAAAAAAAGGTTGTGATTTTGAGCATAATTGAAAAAAAACGCAGTCATCAGTATTAACAATGACAAAGTTCCGTCGAATGAAAAAGAATAAATGCTAAAGATTCACGTCAGCCTGCTGAAAATATAATCTGAAAAGTCAATACTGCAGAATAAACAAGTGGTACTTTCATTCATGATTTATTTTCACTCTAACTCAAAAATCTACAATATGTGTCGTTTCATAAACAGGATTAAAACATCTAATTTTATTCTTTTGAGTTAACCCAGGATATGTCAAGTTTATCCAATCTTGGGGAAATGAGATCTATCTATCCAGCCAGAATTACTCACCTAATGTCCTCTCATGAATCTCCAACACGACGTTATGTAGATTATAGAAATGTAGTATGCTAACCACCTTTCTGGCATTCCGGTAGTTTTAGTTTTAGACTGTTTCAATGTAAGTTTAAAATTCCGCAAATTATTCATGGCAGATATAATTTCTTTTGCACTATTACATTCTCTCAATCTCCATTTATGTTGAATCGAATTATTACAGAAGCTGACATCATAAAAGCACTTATGGGTAAGGCATTACTTTTGCTTTCCAATCTTGCTAACTTATGACATTATCAGAGGTCGATCAAGTGATCTGATAGAATTATAATTGAGCTCAAACGATTGCCTCTATAAAACAATTTTACTTGAGCTTGAGGACGAAATACTGTCATGTTCGCACTCTGTTTCAGACTTCTAGCGTCCACATAATGTTGGAATGTTTGCCATGGTGCAGAAGATGATTTTGCTGTTCATTAATGTGTTCCGCCAACCCAGCCGAAAGGCAGAGTGTGGCTGATTGACTGTTAGTTAATAAATGTTATTAAATCACTGCAGATAACAAAATAGTTGTATGAAAATGTCGTTTGTAAACGGTGGATTCGCAAACCCTTAGTAATCCAGAGCAAGAATAAACGAGGACAGGCATAGCGGCATTTCACTTTGTAGGTGTTTTATAACATTACTGGCTGTGAAAATGATCGTGTTAGCGTATCTGATTGTGCACATATGTGTGAATGCCTGCCCTTTTGTACATCTTTCTTTCTCAAAAAGAGAAACTGAGAGGCAGCTTTGCTGACAATCTGAGCATGAATATACGAGACAATGTGGGATGAAATCTCTAATGATTTGTGGTGCTTACATTATCGAAGAGAAGGTGGAGTTGAAGGACAGTTAATGTTTGAGAATATGTGATTGAGATGATTTATGTAGATCTCTCTGACCGACAAAAATGAATGAAAAAAATTGGTCTGATCTAATAAAAGTTTGTTAAAAAGAAAACAACATTAATCAATATTTGATCAGTTTTTATTTAATATATGTGATACATGTCAAGTGAGGGAAATTGTTCGGCATAGCAACAACAAAGCTGTTCAAAATACAAACACCAAGCTGGCTCTGCTTGCGAAATGGAAACAACGAAGAACTATGTTTGAAGTCAGTAAATCAAAATTAAACTCAATGCCTATTACATGTGTGACACAGAATTTACAATATTTTAAAAAATGAAATAAGGAATAAAATCTAACAAACATTATCCTATCCTGTCCTGTCTAATCTATGGCCTGTCCTATAATGTTGAGGTGTTTTTGTCATATTCTTTTTGTATAGGATATTGCTCAGGCCTCTTCGGCAATAATGTGTCTATTTCTACTAGCCTAGTTATAAGAGAAATACTGTTAAATTCTAGGGGGATTAGAAGAGATGTACCTTCATGTTGTTGGTCTAGGAAAATTGAGATATAATGACCGACTGGACTTTAGGGGGTGAGAGACGGGTCTATCGAAATTTATAAAATACTGAGGTGTACTGATAGAGTTAATGGTAATTTCGTTTTCTTTGAAATATGAGATTTCAAATACTTGGACACATTTTTACTGTGAAAGGCGCAAAATCTGTGCAAGATATGATGGGCATCGAAGGAGGTTCGTGTGTGGAATAAATTTCCTGAGGAAGTGTTGGACCTGTATACAACTACAGGGGTTAAAAGACATTTGAATAAGTACGTGACGATTAATGTTTTGGAAGGATGTGGGCCAGGAACAGGCATGTGGTCCAAGTTTATTTTGGGAAAATATTCAGCATGGACAGGTTGGAAGGAATGGTCTGTTTCCATCCTATATGCCTCTATGACATACAAAATCACATGGTATAAATCTCATAACCACAACATGGAACACATTTTACAGTTTGCTTTTGTGATCAATGTTAGATTAAAGTAGCTGCAATTCAGCCTTTCGATGAGTATCTCTGATGAAAATTTTGCTTTAATTTCATCAGGCACAAGCACCAACATTGAGATTTACAGACTATTGATGCAGAAGGATCCACATCTATAATGGTCAGAAAACCATGCTCCAAAGAAATATGTAACTATTGTGAACAGGTTTATGCACTCTTCGTGCATGAGGTTCATCTGTCCAGCCTTTATCTGTATCATCCCATTGGTAATATCATAGTTAGCCATGTGATCGCCCATCCCACCATTCTTCTAAACTGTGCTTTATTTAGTCCCACCAAATGCAAAGGTCAGTGGAGCCATTCCAGATTCAAACTTCATTGCAAGCGCTTCATAGCCAGAACATCTTCTCCGAGACCATGAAATCAAAACTGCAGGCAGTACTCCAGTTGTGGTCTTCTGAGTCAATGAACCATTCGATGAAACTTAAAGAAATGTCGAAGTAATGCTGGTTGCTGGGATAAGCATTTTTTTTCTCAGTTAAAAGTTAACACCAAGGACAGACCTCTATCGGGTTTATTCAGCATTACGTCATTTTACTTTGCAATATTTGACATGCCTTTGCATTGTGTTACTACAACACTATCTTGGAGCATCATCAGTTGCTGTGCATGACTTTTGTTTGAATGTTTTATGATACTGCCGAGAGTTGAGGCAAATGCAATTTCTATTTTAAAGTACGGAGTGTGCATTGCGTGACAATCTTTTAAATTTACCAGCAATGTCAAAATTGATGACCAAAGGAAGCACGAATCACAGTGCGTCTTGGCTGAACAGAGGTTTGGTCGTAACGAAAACTTAATAACGTGGTCATCGAGCAAGTCAATAGGCTGCAAGGAAGAATGACAGACCAGATGGCCGCACTGTTCAAAAGTGGCGATTTACTCAAGCCAATCTGCTATCGAGAATTGATACAGCGACTAAACAGAGAGCATTTTAAGAGGGTGGATGCCCTGAATAGGTACACGCTTTTGACACTTACTGTTAAAAAAAAGGAAACAAGAACAAGGGGAAAATATGACAATGACTTGAAATTTGGGGTAGTCGACTTGTGGTTTTCAGGGTGCGTTAATCTCAAGAGGAGGGCGAGAAGCGTTGAGAATAATTTTAAGACACATCCATGGGAAGAATATATACGTACATTTCTATTCGAAAATTAAAATGGCCGTCAGTTGGAAGGAATAAAAGAAGACGATCAGTGCAGGGAAGAATGGATAGAATGTGAGTGGATCAAGAGTTAAGTGAACTCGACAGAAATGGCGATGACTGGGCGACAAGAAGGAGGACCATGATCACTCACAATCTATCTCATTTGAAAAGAAAGAGAGAATAACCTGATGAGATAAGAAGACTTAGAAAGAATAAGAAGAATCTGATAACATTGATGGAAATAAAGGAGAACCAAAGAAAAAGATAGGAAGGAAGGAAGAAAATTGCATAATGCTCTCCATGCCTAAAAATGCGTCCCTCGAGATTGGAACGGATCATAACACTTAAACAAAACAAATTTTGCTCTGTTGGGGAAATCATTCGTTAAGATGTTATGTATACGTGGTGATTTGTCAGTTTTTTTAAAAAATGATGTCCAGTGTCCATCTTTCTTTGTTTCTCTGTTATTATGCATAACCTTCTCGGTCTGAGATGATTTGCATTTCATTAAACATAAATTCAGAAATGTCTTGTGTAATTTTGTTCAAAAATGGGAGTGCTGTGTGTATTCCAGTACTTGAACCATTTGTTCAATAGAAAGCGTTAGCAAAATACAATAATGTGGCATTGAAATATGGAATGTGAACATTAAATCAACGTGGTCTTTTTTGAAACCACAAGTTTTCCCAAAAATACAAATGTGTTTAATGTGGAAGTAGAAAGAATTCTGCAGCGGAGTGGCAACATTTTGTGTGGACTTAAATAGCAGGTGTTGTTGATTCGTTGCATTCTGTTGCTAAAGTAAATTTCCATTTATCAGTTATGTTATTTACCATTTTGCTATGATGCATAAAAAACTTACTTTTTAAGTGTTACTCTGAGTATGAAATTACTGCTTTGCCTGTAATTATACCAGCCATAAAACATAAAGTTGGCAATGCTTTGCTGAAGGAAATTTGTGTTTCTTGGCGCTCTCTCCATCAAGAGATGAATATACTATCAAACTAAAGGATTTAAAACCAGTACACACGAATATATCTACACTGACAAGGACATTTGATGGTATCTAACAAAGATATTTTTACCTTGTTGCGTACGTGAACCTGTCAACGAACAGGTCAAGTAGCTATTTATATGTCATCCAGTTTAAAGTCTTGAAATTGCATATAATGTGGTGAATTAAAAAACACATAGATTTTACGCGACAAGAATAAAGATGAATTTGTTGTTTCGGACTGTACAGATCAGTGATCAATGAGTAGAATCCATTGAATTTTCATAGCAAAATGACAGAAATGATAATGACAATCGGAAGAATTTAGTACAGGGATTTACTTTCTGCTTCAGTTGCAATAATTGAAAGTATCCATACAAAATTCAGAACTAAGATAATGTATGTAATCAGTTAGGGTTGTCCCTCCCTTCTGAGTTTCCAAGATAAAGAAAACGATTTCCAGTATAAACGTGGAAATAACTAACTTATCACACTTTTTGAATGATACTGTAAAATATTGTAAAAATATATTCCCTCCCAAATCATCTTAAACTGCTATTAAAACACATTACTTCAGTTACTCTATTTAATTGCCGAGGTTTTAATGATTTTGCTTGCATGTGTTTGCTATTTCCTTATAGAAAACAAAAAGCTGAATGAACAACTGCAACAGTCAGGTGAAAACAAAATTCATAACCAAGTTAAATGTCAAAACATGAATGTAAATTCACTCGTTCTCTTTCTGATGATATTGATGCATGTGATGCATGCCCGCTTTTAAAAAATAGAATTGGAGCAGAAAGTTCAAAGTAGTGCATTGAACACAAATTATTCTGACATAGACATTTGTCTGAAACCACTTTTCCTTTAACAAATCACTGAACACAATGCCTTACGCTTCCTTAGGCAATAACCCAAGATAGTAACTCTGAAATTAATTTTTTCAGTGTTATCCAAGTGTGAAACGTTCTGCACCCGCCGATGAATTAAATTCAATGAAACGTTTCTGCCCTTACCAACATCTCGATTCGCCTTTGAATAAATTATCAATCCACCGCCAATTTTTTCCCCATCTTTTCCAATACCTGCAATTCTCATCACAGTTCCCCAAAATATCCAAGCTGGCCCAGTAATAAAACTATTCAGTATATATGTACACTACAATTCTGACATTGTTATTTGGTCAATTTGATTCTTATTTCAATTGACGATGATGAATGGTGAATGTGGCAACGCTGTTCTGAAGATGTTAACATTGGTCTCCAATCTTTGCATATGATCTTCATTCATGCATTTATTCAACCCCAATCATAGTCTTTGCCCATGAGTTTCGAATGCACATTATTATCTTGAGTGATTTGTTAAAAATACCTGTTTAGTTAAGATGCCACAGAGAAACAATTTGCCACAACGCTGGATTTTAATGGTGGTGTGGTTAATGTGCTTATAGTCTCAAACCCATCTTTTAGTTATTCATCCTTCTTGCCACCCACAATTCCAGGCCAATTACAGTTGACTGCATGGCTTATTTGCTATCGATAGAAAGCTACATTCACTAAAATTGAAAAAAAAACAGCATGCGCCATTTTTCAGGATGAAAATACCACAAGGAAATAAATCCATTCGAAAATAAAACAGGCGTTATCATCTCCATTTTAAAGGGAAAGTTGTTTTCATAAGTTGTGCCTTCGCTATACTCTCCATTGCCAGAAAGAAAAAAAACGAAAAGTAGCATTTGGTTTAACAAACTTCCTCAAAGTATCTATATATTTCCACATTATTATGTTCGGTACTTATATTCAAAACTCAGTGTAAAATCCGTCAAGCTGTCAAACGTTTCCTCAGAAGGCAGGCCCATTACCGACTAAAAGATTGAAATGACGAGTTTCCTTTTAATTAAACTTTGAAGTAACACCATCCAATTTGATCCAGAAAACAAAAATATGAATTGTGTGGATATAGGGGTTACCCAGTAACCAAAATTTAAAAAAAATGAAATCTCTTGATTTTAACAATAGTTTCAATTGCAATCATTGACAACATTCCCTTTGTTGCTCAGGTTTGTTTTTCCCACATACAAAATTACATTTTTAAAGCAGCATTGCACACCAATCTCGCAGTACAATTGATGCTGCTGCTCTATCCATTCCACGTTCTTATTGTTCTTGGAATAAGAGTGTGCCACTAGCAGGAACAACATTTATTGAACATGTCTAGCTGTGAAGGGGGCAGTTAGTAGTTAACGTCATCGGTGTAGATCAGGAGTTACATGAAGGCCAGATCCGTAGGTGAGTTGGATATATTCATTCTCCAAAGTCAGAAATAAAACAATTGCAAGTTTAGTACAATTGGCAGTAGATGCACACATTACATGAAAAAGAACTTTTTTGTTTCCTGACATTTCCCTTAAACTGAAAAGTATTGCTCAATTCCCTATATTGATCTTCATTCAGTGCCACCATTTTAATTTCGTAATATAATCCAACTCTTTACATTGGGTTATTTAGGCACTATACTATAATTCTATCATTCAAGTCAATTGTGCATATTGAAAATGGTTAAGGATCATTAAAAATTCGATTTGCTATTATGATTCTTAAAGTACTGGCTTTGAATATTTTGTATGCTCCAATAAAACGGTTTAATGATTTTTATGTGTTCATAAATTTAGGGGTGAAGTTTACAGATCAGCCTCAAGGTAACCGATCACGAACATGTTACTTTTCATTCTTTTCAAAAATCATCAAGTTTGAAGGCAAAAAAGGATCATTTGTATTCAATAAGGCCGCAGCACAAATGTTAGCCAATCTGCCTCTCCCAAATGAAATTTAAGAAGCACGATGTCAGCGTAATTCGATTTTTAGTTTTTGCATTTCCAGATGCATCAATTTGTCTTTTCAACCGTTCTTCAGAATGCCTGCAAAATTAGGCTGAAGTGCTGCCAGTTCATATTCAATCAAGGCATCTTACAAGGACAGGACTTTAACTTCTTTCACACACTGCAACAGTTCATGTTCGGTTAATATGTTGGATTTCTTGATAATTGTAAAAGTCCTACTTCCATGATCAATGAGCACAATTTGTCATGAACTGGTTTTATAGCACATTAGACATCTTTATTGAAAAATCCACACCAATTAGATATGTGTGGATCTTACCTATTCTAAGCCCTCCTGAAACTGTCACGAAACCAGTTAATCTTGTACCATCAAATTGTTGGGGCTACTTTGCTGCATTACACCTCCATTTCCACTCCTCTTAACTGAAAACATCCAGAATCAAATGTTTGATCAAATGACGTTGAATATTTGTTTTGCAAAACTTTGTTTTCGAATGCCACCTAGTTTCATATGTTGCATTTATGTGAAGACAAAATGTTAATTTATCCTCAGATCAGATCATAGGAAGTATAGCTTCAGGTATGTTCATATTTCATAATTCTTGACACATTTTTGCTTATACAACATTTTGGTTCGGAATTGATAGATCAAATAATAAGATGATAGTATCTGACAGAGTACTTTGGAAGTGAAGCATAATCGCTGGTTGTCAGTTTCATATTTTAAAACCTTTTGTTTGTTTCCTTTCAATGATGTTTGTCTAACTGAAGGCGTAATAGAGTCATAGGGTAGTACAGCACCGAAGTAGACACTTCAATTCAATTCGTCCCATCCAATCACATATCCTAAAGTAATCTAGTATCATTTACCAGCATTTGGCCCATATCCCCGAATCCTTCCTGTTCATGTATCAGCCTAGATGGATTTTAAATTTTGTTGCTGTGCAAGCCTCCACGACTTCCTCTGGCAGCTTGTTCCATATGGTAACCACCCTTTGCGTAAAAAATGTTGCTACTTAGGTCCCATTTAAAACGTTCTCCTCTCAACTTAAATCACTTCCGTCTCGTTCTGGACTACCCTGCCCACAGGTGAAGACTAGGTTTTTCATCCTATCCACGTCACTCATTATATTAGAAACCTCTGTAAGGCAATTCTCAGTCTCCGACTCCCCAGGCAAAATAGCCTCCGCTCATTCTGTCCCTCCCAATAACTCAAACCCTCGAAACATGCCAACACATTCTTCTAAATCTTGTCTGAAACGTTCAATTTTCAAACATTCTTCATATGACAGGGATACTAGAATTACACAAGGTTTCATTACTTCGTGGATCTGTTAGTAATGCAGCATTACTGAAAACTTGTGTTAAAACAATACATGTCTAGTCTGCTATGGATTGTTTTCAAATTTTTTTCATGAGTTTGATTCTATGAGGAAAGCTATTTGCATTTAGTGCAAATCCATAATTGCACTCGAGCTGATGATTTGCTTGCTCAAAGACTCCATGTATTGTACGGGTAGAAATATCTGTGGAAGGAAGTCCGAGAGTTTGAAGCGTGACATCGATTAAATGGTGATACGGATCTATGTGACTGTCAACCCTGGCTGATTTTGAATTGAAACGTGTTGACATCACCATGCAATGTTGTCAATGTTCCTTTTGGTGGTAAAATGAATTTGTGTTTGAATAGTACTTCCCAAAGAGACTGCTTGATTTGTTCTAGTTTAAGTGGTACAGGCTATTGTGCCAATTCGACAATCGCAGCACAAAAAAAGAAGCTGCATAACATATAAGCTGCACTGCAGAATAAGTGCACAACTTTGTCTATGGGCGTTGCCAAATTCAATGGTGATGCTGGAAATGAGCTGATTGCATGATGCGAACTGTAATCAAACAAAGGTTTGACATGTGGCTTTCCAAAACTGGACAAGTTTTGATGTATCAGCAGGTGAACTTGTCACAGCAGAATCATAAGTTCAGATCTGTTATTTTACTCAAACTAATTGCACAGTTCATTCGGTTCGTGGTTCTTCTGGTCAGCTCCGAGACATTGCTTGGGCGAGCGGGGGCAGGGGTGCGGGGGTGGTGGTGGTGTGATGTTGGTATTTCGGAATTGTGGTTTTGATTGGCGAAGATGGAGATTGAACTTATTGGAGAGCTTCATTGCCGAGAAATCGGTTAATGTGGTGGTTTATTTGTCGATTAGCTGTTGGTAAGTCTGTTTTAGCTCCTCAGTGGAGTGTTTGACGTTGCTGCAGCTTTATTAAGTGTACTTGATATTTGCAAGAAAAGTTTTAATGCAGAGGCAGTGAGCAGTGTAAAATTGTCAATAGAGTTAGCAGTTTGTGATATTAATGCATCCTGAATTGATGTGGTCAACCTCCCACTGTATCAGGAATTTTCGTTTTAGATTTCAGTAGTAAATGTTGAGCTCTTGACGTAGAGGACTTTGTTTTTGCATTTCTCGTGTCCAACAAAAAGCTGGGCTTGTTTTTCGTTCTGCCCCTTCAGTTGCATGCGAGCCAATTTGTATCCTGAATTTGCCTTTTGTCCTGTGGTGTGAATATGAAATGTTCTATAGTGGAACAGTTGATAAGTAATATATAACAGTACTTAATATTGTTTTAATGTTTTTCACATTTTTTTGTTGAATATTAAACTTCATGAATAGATACCGAGGGTCTTGCTAAAATCATGTAGTTTAATAATCGAACTCCATCTGGATGCAACACTTTGCATTTAGTTTTAAAATAGAAAATTGTTAGAGCTTGGGTTAGCTTTTGAATATTTTGAATGCTGATGGTCTGGGCCAAAACAAATTGAGATCTATTCTCGGGATCAAATCTCCAAATTCACATGACATCCGGATTATTGGACTCAAAAGCAGCGAGTTGTAAGTTTTACTGTGTTTCAGATTGTATTAGACCCTCTACAATTGGGAAAAGGGTTCTTCGACCCAATAAGTCCACACCGCCCCTCTGAAGAGGAACCCACCCAGATCCATTTCCCTCTGACTAATGCACCTAACTCTATGGGGAATTTAGCATGGCCAATTCATCTGACCTGCACATCTTTGGGCTGTGGGAGGAAACCGGAGCACCCGGAGGAAACCCACACAGACATGGAGAGAACCTGCAAACTCCACACAGGCAGTCGCCCGAGGGTGCAATCCAACCTGAGACCCTGGTGCTGTGAGGCAGCAGTGCTAACCACAGAAAGACCATTAAATTTGCTGAATTTGTGTATTAATACATTTGTCACTTACTGTGAGATTGGCGGGCAAGAGTTCAATTTGGGACTTGTACAAAAAGTGATCAAGCCAAAGACTTTCGAATTTACAAAAACATTGTGGTACGTGAGTTGGTGAGAAAAGAGACATGGTTTTAGAAATCCTGGAGCATTTCCAACTGGCAGAAATGCCATTAGAATCGTCGGAAATGGCTCCACGTTATCTGCAAATTAAGCAGATTTAATTAGGCACAATGTTATGGGAAATACTAAAGGAAGTAAAAACACTAACTGCACAACAACAAAAAAAGGCTCTGACTAAACAGGAAGAAAGAGAAAATGAAATGAAACATTATGAATTACAATTGAAAGTAGAGAATGTAGAAAAGTCATGAAAGGACCATAGCAGAAGAAACAGCAGAATAACGTAAGGGTTTGAACTTCAGAGGTTGGAAATTGGAGAGGACAGCCGACATAACAAGGTGCAGCCGAAGGTAGAAAGTCGACTTATCATGGAGGATAGTGATGTTGAGTTAATCCATCTTAGGTCATAACCCATTGGTATCAGTTCAATTATGTACAAGTGTTGCTTCGAAGCTTTTCTTTCTAATTTCAAAAGAGAAAATGGTTAATCAAATGAAATGCCCAGAGAGCATTTGGATATCGTTTATCCAAACCACATTTTGCGGTACAGCGAGTGAGATATTTGCAAATTTGTCAGAGAGTGTAGCTGGGATTTGTAATGACATGACAAATGCTATGTCAAGTGCATATCTGCGAGAACCAGAAGTCTTCAAGCAACGTTTCACGAATCTAAGGAGTGACTCTGACCGAATGTACATTGAGTTTGAAAAGACAAAACAAAGTGTTTTTGTTCAGTGGACAAGGACATTGAAAATAGGGAAGACATGCGACACTCTTAGAGAGACGATTAATATTGAGGTGTTCAAAATTCACCTCGTTAAATAACGAAACCTCATATGGAAAAGGCGATAATTCAATCTGTGTGACTCATAGCAGAAGAGGCACACAGTCTTCAGATGGTTCGTAGATCAAAGTTTGACGTTTGACATGAATTTCATTATGTCAATAGTTCAAATTTGAGTAAAGAGAAACCCTTTAGTAATCAGAGGAGAGGCGATTACGTTGAAGATCGTAAAGACTGTTTACCACGTAATTAAAAAGGAACCTCATGAGGGGGAAAGGGAAGTAAAACATCTCAGCTGTTCTTACCGCAATAATGTAGGTCATATGAAGTCGCAGTTTTCTTATTTTTGAAAATTCGGTCTGAAAAATAAAAGGATAAGTTAGTGTATTTTGCTGAAATAGTAACTTAAAGCACAATGGAAGTTAAAACGTTATCACATAACGCACAGCCTGACCAGAGGCTGGATGAGAACAAAGTGCCAGATCTCTTCAACGAATTTAATTGTGAGGTAATTGTTGAATCAAAAGGCAGAAGTAACAGGTAAGCAATGACAATTATAAGAGGACTGGAACAAACCAAACATTCATGTTGAGAGTTAAAGTGAAATCTAAATCACCAGGAGTATTACTAAAAAAAGGTGTCCATATGGAGAATTCATTGTGAAATAAGCGTTTTCCCGTAATATAAAGTAAGGTCAGAGGGTCTTGTAAAAAGTGATGAAGGGTTGACCGGACAAACAGAGGAATCCTCCCTTCCAGCAATACAATTTTTCTTGGCAATTATAAAGTTGGATCAAAGGTCGGAGCGTTGCCCGCTGCCCTTGAAATCCGATAGGAAAACAGGCTGCTGATGTGATACACGAAGGATATTCTGGCGTTCGTTTTGCTGACAGTAAGAGAAAAAAACTTCACAAAGTCACAAGTTGAAACAGGAGGACATTTCAAAGAATAAAGACAATAAATTTGAGGTTCAATTGTCAAAGAATATGCATGATAAAATGGTCGAGAAAGTACAGGAACAATCGGAAGGCATAGTTCTCAGCTCATCAATAATAACTGACTTGCAACAGAAATGTATGAATCTAAAGCAGCTTGCATCAAAAAAGCAACCGCAGAAGATGAATATGAGTCTATCCTGGAATATTACCGTCTTCAAAACAAAGTGTTGTATAGGAAAGAGAAACCGGCACATTTGCAGGCGGACGACAAATGAGGAGAAACTCATCAAATGTCATGCTCGATGGAATAAAAAAAGGAAGCTTTGCAGGATAACACACGAACTATCATTAAGACACCATTTGTGGCAAAGGAAAACTCCATCAGAAATACAAAATGTAGTTTCAGAGGACTGCACTGAATAAGGGTGTGGTTGAATTTACCATCTGTGCTTTCTTTTACCATTTCAACAAAACTCATTGACTTGTTCTGTTTTCACATATCTGTAAGTCAAGTGGAGAACCTAAGTCAGTGATAAAACTATCACACTACATAATCGATCCCACATTTGAGGAATCGGTTTAGACACAGAAATAAAGCAAAAGGTGCAAATTAGTCGTTGTTGAACATAAGGGATGTGTCCTCTTGGTTCCAGGAACAACTCCGTTCTGCATTATCACGGAGATAAGGATTTTATAAGAGATTCTCTTTTTTTTAATCTAGATATGGATTATCCACGGATATACTATCAGGTCAAGGGTTATACTTTATGAGAAAATCACGCCAGGATGCTATGGTTAGCTTAGTAATAGAGTAATTCGAATCCACTACTTAACCACATCATCTTTCAGTAGGTTAAACGCAGTGGATTCGAAGGTTATATATTCTATTCAATGCTTAAAATGAAGACATTGCAGAGGATTGGGACAAATTATTTCCATTTACACATTTTGCAATTAATCTAGGAGGACCACTACAATTTACTGATGATTAATTGCTGAGTCAGAGGTCAGAGACCACACACTTGATCCAGCTTTTTGGTAATGATTAAGAAGAACATGTGATTTGGTTCCACATCATTGAAAAGTAACACAACATGCGATGAAATAGGAAGCAGACAAGAAATAGCAGATGGCACAATTTTGTTACTGGAGATGATGTCTCCCTTTTTATTTCCATACAATATCAAGAGGAAGTTGAGTAATGTGAATTGATTGATAAATACAAGGAGATATGAATCCCAATAGAAAGAAAAGCAAAAAGAACACTACAGCACAGAAATAGACCTTCTTGCACCTGAAGCCTGCACCAAGTTCTAAAGGAAAAAGGATAAATCTCTGAGTTACCTTCAATATCGAAATCAAAATTATCTGAAATCGTTATCAAAATCAAATGGGGAGATATGTGGGAATAATTTGGAACGGCCTAAACTAAATACACGTTATCAGAGATGCTGTTACAATTAAGCAACATTCTTACAGATTGCACTCTTAAAATCGAGCACAAGTTCCAAAAGAGATTGAATACGTTTTCAAAGGCAACATAATAGAAGTGAGTAGCAACGATTGATGTTCAAATGTGGTCATGTAGCAAAAGCAGATGGCACCAAGTGATAATTTGTGGCTTGGCGCAATGTCAATGCAGTTGCAAAATCTGATTCATATTCGAATCCACGTTCGGAAGAAGTCATTGAGAAAGTCGGATGAATACCTTATGTTTCTGAATTGGTCTTACACAAAGGATACTAGTCAGTAACATTTTTAAAAAAGAGCGAAGACAATTTCGGATTCTGTGCCACCAAATGAACAGCACCAGTCAAAATTCATGCCATTTTGTAGGAAAAATATGTCAGCAACATTTCAAACACCAACTGATGCAATCAATTCGGACTTATCTAAATATCCAGTGCGCATTACTTGTCTGATCATTTATTTCACGAATGTATAGAATTTTGTAGCGGTTGTATGGATTGTTTGTTCACGTTGGGTGGTGAGCTGGTAACAAACATGTCTAAAAATTGAGTGTACAAAATCCCAAGTCACTTTAATGGGCAATGTCAATGGACATCGAAAGATGACCTTAAAGGATGTGAAGACAAAGTGTTTTTGTAGACTTTGCCACAACATGGCCAAAGTGTTCACTGCTAAGTTCCCGGGGGTTGATTGTATGTTTTTATTTTACTGGAATGTTGTCGCGAATTTTAGCAGTATAGTTGCTCCATTGACTGAGGTCTTGAAGATGTGCCGAAATTGTCAGTGGGTAGATAACTCTCAGACGGCATTTGGTAGCCTGACAACTGCAATAACTATTTTCCCAGTAAAACGCACAGCTCATAATGCAAAGAAATTAAAGTTGGCTATCGATGCCAGTGATATGGGTGGTTTAGTTTTTCTCTTACAATTAGGAGGTGAGAAGATTTTTTTAAAAAAAATTCTCCAGGGTATTTTTTTTTCCAGAAAACGAAACGATCATCACCATAAATATTCCACCATTCAGACAAAGACCCTTGAAGTAGGCACTGGAGTTGGAACGGTTCAACAATTTTATTGGCAGTAACCTGTCCAAGACAATATGCCTGTACGAAATATGACTCCTTAATATTTTCGTGAATAAAAAGGATAAACATTCCAAATTGTTTAGATGGATATTACTATTGTAGGCATTCAAACTGAAAATTACACGTGTAGCAAGGGGGTAATGTAATTGCTGAAGTATGAAGAAATTCAGTGGCGTTCATTGGCAGGAAAAAGTGACTGAAATAGAATGTGGTAGTGAATGATGCATGTTAAGAGTCAATGTATCATACACATAAGGTGCACTAGCCTAACACTAAAAGTTTTTATTTAAATGAATCCATATGTGTACATTTGCTTTCATCATAAGAAAAAATTAAATTCTAAAATACCTTCTAAATATTTTGAGAAAATTTGGCCTGGTCCGTAACAAGTAGAAGGCTGAGCTTACCAGTATTCAGTTGTTTGATTGAATGGGGAATGGTTTAGCACAGAGAAACTGCCAAAGTGAAATGAAACATTAGTTTTATTCCTCACTTCCAGAAGCTACTTCAGAATGTCTGTAAATAGATGTGGCGGAACAACTCTGAGAATGATTTACCTGATTTAGCGACATATTTGATAATAATACGTTCCCTTCTATGTATTTTTCCCTGCTAATGGATCCTGGCCAGTATTTTTTTCTTCTGTGTGGAGAGTTGGGGAGGACAGAAATATCATTTGCAAATTGTTTTGTTTTACTTAGTGATGTACACATTATTTACCAACTGAAACTATTCTGCAAAGAAACATGCAAATACTTTATAAAGTAGTTAGCCTCATGCTCATGAATCTTATTTCTATTAATGTTCCGAGACATACCAAGAATATACTGTCGATTAAAGTTTTTTTTTTAAATGGGAGAAGAAAATCCAGATTACACATTTGGTTAGCACATATAATTGCATTATCATTTCTATGGCATCACATGAGGTGGATGGCGAAAGTTTCATGCTCTCTACCAACCTTTTTTTTTCAATCACCAGGTTCAATGGGGGTGTTCTACTTTTATTTTGCGTAGCTATTTCAAGACTCATCACGCATCTCTTTCTAAAGAGGAACGTTATTAACACTTGTTTCTTCCCTCCACAAACTTTAGGAAGTTGGTTTATATATATTGTAATGTGTCTCAAGGAGATCATTTACACCTGCAGTCCTCTCAATGTACATAAAATGCAATTCAAATCGAGATAGTTGACAAAATTGTGTGTTGTGTTAATTTATAGTTAATGTTTTTATTTAGTTCCATAAAATGAAAACGTTGCTCGTTGTATCACAGACGCAGGAGGTTAGGTTTAATAAATACAAAGAAATTTGTTGCTCTAATGAAAGGCCAACGTCCCGTCTATTCAAGAGGGTCAAGGATAGGAAAAGTATATGGTATATCTCACAGAGCTAAAAGTATCAATTTTTAATGATGAAGAAGAGTTAAAATAAACATTTTTAGACAGAGGGGAAAAAGCAAGCCAACAAGATGTTAAGACATTACTGATTTTCAAACTCAATAATAGAACATGATAGTTGAGTATTGTGTATTTCAAACGAAGTAAATATATTTTCCATTATTTATTAAACGTCTGTACATACGACATGCAGCACATAATATATAAGATAATTGTGATGATCACAATGTAATTGATTGTACTAACTAATACAACATCAAAACTGCATTTCACAATTTTAGATATTCTTCTGATTTCCTTAGTTTTCCAATTGAGTTAATGTTATCACTTCTTTAAGGTTGCAGTGATCTCTTCGATGATTTGGGTGAGATTGCTTTTTGTTTCTGAATATTAAGTTGTAACTGAATTAAGGCAATTTCTTCGTAAAAGAAAGCTTGGAATAATTTAGGGTTTTAACGATCTCTGCAATGAAGGAACGTTTGCTTTTATTCTGAGAATTGATTGTATGTGGAGATATCGGCATTGACGTAATTGCAGTAGAGATTTTGCCCATTCATTTCTTTTTTTCACTCGTAACTGCACTGTTATTTAGAAAGAAAACACACGGAAATGCGAACTGAAATTAAATATTTGAATAAGCCGAATCAATTTCCTAAACCAGAATTAATTCTTTGCCAAGAGAGACAAAAGCTAAAGAAAGTTAAAACAAAGTGCGATCTTTGCTGAATCGTTGACGTGTCGCATTATTGAGGTTCAAAACATTACTAGCTAGTACTTCAACCAGCTTAATGTAAGAAAGTCTCTGATGAAATAAATGTCAAAACATAAGGGCTAACCCCTCAAACAGGGAGAGTTGCACAGCTTATCAGCTCAGGTGGCTGCGTAGCTATTTTCAAGGCTGAGTAATGTAAACATGAAGATCCAATCCTACTTCTCAAACTCTCCCTTCACCAAATGTTTGTTAACCCTTACTTTGAAACATGATAGACAATCACTCCGGTCTGCAACGCAAACTTAAAATGCAACCTATTCAGTCTTCGTCTCGAAAACTATCACATGTGGCTGAATATGATTGAGGTAACATGGAGTAAGAAAATAAAAGCAGTATACTAAGAATGTTCGGAGTACTGTTACCATGATGTCATATGTGCACTTTCGAGTGCAATTCTCCGACAGAGACAAATCAAATATGAGACATCTGGTTTGCAAACTATGCTTCATTTATTTATTTTTTGTGTGGAAAGTTCAGGAGAAATGCTCTTCTGAGTTTCAATGTCATTTCATGTCTAAGTGAAACGAAACCTGATTCAGCATTGTTTGCTCAGAGTCTGGCTTCCCATGTAATCAATAAGAATACAGCACTTATCGTGAATAATTTTAAACTTTATAGATTTCAAATTATCCCGATCATATATGGGCTGTGTTTAATTTTTTTTTCTATGTGAGCATTAGATATATTAACCATTTCAACAGCCTCTTCCATACCTTTTCTATACTGAAAAGGGGCATTCTGGGATTTGATTATTACAGCTCCACTTAAATTTAGTAAACTTCGCATCATCAAGTGGAGAGCGTCACATTTGTTTGGCACTCGATTACTACCTTCACTAATCTCTCCATTCACCATGAAAGCACAGTGGAATCATTGAGAACAAATTATTTGGATTGCATCAAACAATCACTTTCAAACCTGTGATCTTTAAGAAGGACAGGGGCAGCGGATTTAAGGGAAGAATGTAACGTGCAACACACACATTGTCCCAACTTTAAATCAAAGATACAGTAAATACGTTGAATAAGAATTCAGTTCTGAACTGATATTCAATATGATCATGGATGATTATCCAATTCAGAACTCTGTTTCCTTTTCACTTCATTTTTTTTTCTAATTTCTTCATATCCAGTCATTGCTTCAGCTTTACAATCAGTCAATACCTCCTTCAGTCAGCATTTGGCCTTGGCAATTTATGAGGTTCATCAATCACAAAGCTCATTTTTCCCTGGTTAAAGGAATTTATCCTCATCACAGATGGAAATGACTCACCCAACATACATGATCCATCACCTCTGGTTCTGTACTCCCCAGTCATCGGGAAAGTGTTCCCATTTTTAGCCAGCCAAGTGCTCTTAGAATTATACTGGTTTCTATGAGATTTCCACTCAGTGTCCTAACTTTCAGTGCATACAGCCCTAAATGATCCAAGCTCTTTTCTTTACTCAGTCCTGTCATTATAAGAATCAGACGGTAAAATATTTTTCTTCACTTTTTACAAAGCCAGAAAATCCCGCCATCAACAAGGATAGGTCCTGGTCATAGCCTGGAGTAGGGGGTATACCGCCATTCTAACATTTACTCCAGTATAAAACTTGGAAATATATCCTGAACAAAGCTGTGGGTGTCACTGTCTAGATGAGCCTGTTGTGTTTAAAAAGCTGGACGTCACATCTGCCTGTTGGTTATCCATGGGCAGCAAATTACCGTCGAGTCAATGATACCATGTTTAAAGATTAAATGTTAGGAATGGCAATTGAAGCATTTAGTAAATCGTTCACACTGCACCTGGATCAGCACAATGGTAGTGAACAATACAGACATTGTCATATCACAGGGAAAGTCACTTTATCACATTGAATGTGCACCGATTTATTTTGCTGCTTTATTTTATATGTGTTACTATGTGTTGCGTGTGTATGTGTTGCATGAGCGGAAGAGAGAGAAAGACAAGGAGAGAAATTGAAAGAAATATTGAAAGAGAGAGACTTGCAGTTTAAATAATAATTTAATATCTACATCAATGCATAAACATGTAACTGATTCTTATAAAAATGATTTTTTTTTCCTAAGTTTGTTTGGCATCCTTCCACGACTCTGGACAATGAAGTTACCATTAAACGTTTACTCTCGTTTGCTCTGCTGTCGGTTAGCAATATGCATATCCCTTTTTATTATTTCTGCTTTGCTTGATGATATGCATTGCGAGGTTTGAATGTGAACATAACAGCATTAAATGGCAGGTTTATGGTCCTTCACTGCAGATCACGTATTTTCTTTGTTTCTGTAGCTGTTACTGGAGATTGGCTTGATTCCTAGAGTTCGCACTTAGACAGTCTGTTAGCGCGGATGAAATTATCTCAGTCTGAGCCCAGAGTGCGGTTCAACAATTGGTAATTTTATTAAAGTGTTTAACGCCAGCGGAGATCTACCGAGGTTCGAATCTCGATCGCTCTCTCGTTTACCGCGCAATGTTACAAATTATATACTTCATGAGTCAGGATGTAGGAGATTGGGTATGAATGAGTGTGAATGGTGGCAATCATGGCTGGAGTATGTGTGAATGTCAAGCTTCCTGCTGTCCTCGGAGAGTCGGTAGCATACACAAAAGTTGTGCTGTTTATCTTTACGTAAATGGGTCCGGGTGCTATCTGCTTGTCTCTCCGTGAGGGCTGAAGGCTAGCACTCCACTTTGTTACTTCCAAAGTGTCTGTTAGGTTCATCCTGTTTGTTTGGTGTTTGCCTTTTGTGTAGGACTGTTTTGCATGATCAGGTTATGGGTGTGTGTCAGTTGGAACCTTGACGAGATTATAAAGTGGGTTTCGATCTGTGAGTCATGACCATTGTCTTGAGTCATGACTAGTGTCTGGTCTGGTGTGTATTCGGATCTGTCTTTGGGCCCCCTTCTCCCCATCACGTGGTCGGGCTGGCAGCTGCTGTCTTAAAATGAATACTGTTTGCTTTAAAATGGATACTGCTGGCTTAAAATGGATACTGCTGGTTCTCCCCATGTGGGCCTTGCTCCGCGGTAAACACGGGGCGGTTTATAACCCCCCTTCAGGTCCATTTTTCTGTCTTAAAAATGCTGCTGATAATTTCCACCATCTTTCCCATAACAGCTCAAAATATTTCTATATTTATTTGAACTGTTACCGTCCATATTTACCTAAGATAAACATAGAGCATCCTACTATGTTCCTGCACAGTAGTAATTCATCTGCTTATCGGTCTTCTTTTTATTTAACCATTAAACTTCCCTCAGACATTTGGTTTTTTCATTTATTCATGTCACTGCATGAAATACTTTGTTCGATTCCTTGTTTGGATTGCATTCAAAAATCGAATGCCTTCCTTTGAGATTTTGTGTCTCTGCTGGAAAAATATAATGATTGCACGCACTCTTTTTATATGGGAAACGTACAACAGAAATACATGACTGAATTGTCTCAAACAATGTTATTATTGACATAAATAATTATTTATCTGTTTGCAGCACGGTCACTTTTGGAGAAGGATAAGGGTAATGTGCCACATTTAATTCTTCAATGTGTATACATACACACATAAACACACACAAACAGACACAAGCACACATACATATATGTAACAAGACACAAGTGTAAATGTACTTGACATTACTCTCATCGTGATATTGCTTGTGATAGTGTCAGGAAACATACAGTAGTGATGGCAGTTTGTGTGACTGGAGACGATTCCGCAGTGGCATTCTACTGGATCAGTGCTGGCTCTCAAGTTACTTGTGATATTCAGAGATGACACAGATTAGAAAGTGGGGATGATGGCAAGAATTACGAGATGGGCACTAAGACTCGCTGT
The DNA here is from genome assembly GCF_047496795.1 of Chiloscyllium punctatum. NCBI lineage: Eukaryota > Metazoa > Chordata > Chondrichthyes > Orectolobiformes > Hemiscylliidae > Chiloscyllium > Chiloscyllium punctatum. The sequence continues at coordinate 36,985,654 of NC_092772.1, forward strand.
TGGTTGACAGTAAGGATGCTGCTGAGATACACAGGATTGGAGCTGATTGATCAGAGGGGCGTATGAGTGGCAGATGGTACTTGAAGCAATTAAACAGGACTTTGGAAGAAAGGACGAGACAAGGGATAAATCAATGAATAGCAAAAATCTTGGAAATTCAAAGGAACAGGTGGACTACTCACGGTGGCAAGACAAGTTAATGTGTAATCAAGAAGTGTAGGGAATGTTAACTGTGTGAATTAGAGCATATATAACGAAACTCTGGCGGTCACGTTGTCGATATACCGAACTTTGGTAAGGCTTAAATTGGAGTACTGTTGTCCAGTTTAGTCAAAACACAAAATGAAGAATGTGATTATCACTCAAGTTGTGCAAAAGGAAAGCAGTGAGTATAAATACTCACCCTTCGACACCAATGGTCATTTGAGTGGGAGCAGCAGTGAGTACATAAATCAGGAAGGCGGCTAAACCCGAGATTCTACACCTGTAGTATCTCCCACCCACCTTCCTCCTTTAACCTCCTTAACTACACTGTTTTTTTTTAAGGTAAGGATTTTCTATTTCTTTACAAGTGACTGGTTAAAAACTTACTTTGTTTTTGTGTGTGTATATAAATATATTAATTCTTTTTTAGGGAAAGACTATAGCAGAGAGGTATCAGAAAGTATTCTAACACAAACTTGTATAAAGTAACTAAGTAATTAATTAACTAAGCAGAGATGGCTGGGCAGGTGATGTGCTGTAACTGTATGATGTGGGAGTTGGTTTAACCCATTGTGAATGGCAGTGACCACATCTGCAGCAGGTGTTGGTTGCTGGAAGAACTCTGGATCAGAGTTGATGATCTGGAATCTGAGCTTCAAACACTGCGGCATATCCGGGAGGGAAGGAGTTACCTGGACGCTTTGTTTCAGGAGGCAGTCACACCAGGGAGATTAAGTAATTCACATTCAGCTAGTGATCAGGCTCTCAGAGTGTGACTGTAAGTGAGGCAGGTAGGGGGAAGCTGAGTTCAGGAGTGGAGGAGCCTCAGCCCTTGACCTTGTCCAACAGGTACGAGATTCTTGCTCCCTGTTCAGATGAGGAAAAGGGCTCCGGACAGGATGAGCCAACTGACCAAGGCACCATGGTGCAGAAGGCCATTCAAGAGGGGGGAGTTAATAGACAAGTAGTGGTTATAGGGGATTCTATAATTAGGGGGACAGATAGTATCCTTTGCAAGCCGGATCGGTAGTCTCGCATGGTGTGTTGCCTGCCCGGTACCAGGATGCGGGACATCTCCGACCAGCTTGAAAGGATATTGGAGCGGGAGGGGGAGGATCCAGTTGTTGCGGTCCGCTTTGGTAAAAACAACATAGGCAAGACTAGGGTGGAGGACCTGTTTGGGGATTACGAAGCACTAGGCAGGAAATTGAAGCACAGTTCCTCAAGGGTCATAATCTCCGGATTACTGCCCGAGCCATGTGCCAATTGGCATAGGGACAAGAAAATTAGGCAAGTAACACATGGCTAAGGGATTGGTGTGGGAAAGAGGAATTCCACTTCATGGGGCATTAGCATCAGTTTTGGAACAGGGGGAATCTGTACCGTTGGGACGGTCTCCACTTGAACCGATCAGGTACCAATGTTCTAGCGAAGAGGATAAATAGGGTGGTCAGTAGGACTTTAAACTTCTGAGTTGGGGGGAAGGGAAAGTGAAAGCGACGGGGAGTATGGCATTAAATGGAAAGACAAGCAGCAGGATAGCATCTATCCAGGCGGATTTAAAATTGAGGCAGACTGGGAACACAGAAAAAAGCAAGGATAAATTAGGACATCATATGGCTTCCAATATCTCTAATGATAAGAAAGTGAGCATAAAGGCACTTTACCTGAATGCTCGTACCATTCATAACAAAGCAGATGAACTAATGGCACAGATCATAGTGAATGATTATGATGTGGTAAGCACCACAGAGACTTGGTTACAGGGGGATCAGGACTGGCAGTTAAACCTCCAAGGATTTTCAACTTATCGAAAAGACAGGGAGGTCGGCAGAAGGGGTGGGGTTGCCTTGTTCGTTAAGAACAATATTAAATCTATGGCACTGAATGACATAGCGTCAGATGATGTGGAGTCTGTGTGTTTGGAATTGAGGAACTACAAAGGCAAAAAAAAAACATTAATTGGAGTTGTGTACAGACCTCCTAACAGTGGTCAGGAGCAGGCACGCAACATGTACCGGGAAATAGAGAAGGCATGTCAGAAAGGCAAGGTCATGGTGATCATGGGAGAATTCAATATGCAGGTGGACTGGGTAAATAATGTTGCCAGTGGATCCAAGGAAAGGGAATTCATGGAATGCTTACAGGATGGCTTTTTGTAACAGCTTGTCATGGAGCCCACAAGGTAGCAGGCTATTCTGGACCTAGTGCTTTGCAATGAACCAGACTTTATAAATGATCTTAAATTAAGGGAACCCTGAGGAAGCAGCGATCATAATATGGTAGAGTTCAGTCTAGAGTTTGAAAGAGAGAAGGCAAAATCGGATGTAATGACGTTACAGTTAAATAAATGTAATTATGAGGGCATGAGAGAGGAACTGATAAAAATAGACTGGAAGCAGAGGCTTGCGGGGAAGACAGAAGAGCAAAAATGACAGGAGTTTGTGGGTATAATTGAGGACACTGTACAGAGGTTCATCCCCAACAAAAGAAAGATTATCCAGGGAGGGATTAGAAAGCCATGGCTGACAAAGGAAGTCAGGAAATGTATTAAAGAAAAAGAGAGATCCTATAAAGTGGCCAAGAGCAGTGGGAAATCAGAAGGTTGGGAAGACTGCAAAAACAAACAGAGGATAACAAAGAGTGTAATAAGAAAGGAGAGGATCAAATATGAAGGTAGGCAAGCCAGTAATATTAGAAATGATAGAAAAAGTTTCTTTCAATACATAAGAAACAAACGACAGACAAAAGTAGACATTGGGCCACTTCAAACTGATGCTGGAAGCCTACTGATGGGAGATAAGGAAATAGCAGGAGAAGTTAACAAGTATTTTGCGTCAGTTTTCACAGTGGAAGACATGAGTAATATCCCAACAATTAAAGGGAGTCAGGAGACTGATTTGAGTATGGTTGTCATTGCAAAAGAAATAGTGCTAGAAAAGCTAAAAAGACTTAAAATTGATAAATCTCCTGGCCCAAACGGAATACATCCTAGAGTGCTGAGAGAGGTGGTTGAGGAAATAGCGGAGGCATTGGTTGAGATCTTTCAAGAGTCACTGGAGTCACGGACAGTCCCGGATGATTGGAAGATCGCTGTTGTAACCCCATTGTTCAAGAAAGGATCAAGGCAAAAGATGGAAAATTATAGGCCAATTAGCCTAACCTCGGTTGTTGGTAAAATTCTAGAATCCATCATGAAGGATGAGGTTTCTAAATTCTTAGAGGAGCAGAGTCTGATTAGAACAAGTCAACATGGATTTAGTAAGGGGCGGTCATGCCTGACAAACCTGTTGGTATTCTTTGAAGAGGTGACAAGTAGGTTAGACCAGGGAAACCCAGTGGATGTGGTTTATCTAGACTTTCAAAAGGCGGTTGATACGGTGCCACACGGGAGGCTGCTGAGCAAGGTGAGGGCCCATGGTGTTCGATATGAGCTACTGGGATGGATTGAGGATTGGCTGTCTGACAGAAGGCAGAGAGTTGGGATAAAAGGTTCTTTTTCAGAATGGCAGCCAGTGACGAGCAGTGTCCCGCAGGGTTCAGTGTTGGGGCCCCAACTGTTCGCATTATAAATTGATGATCTGGATGAAGGGACTGGGGAAATTCTAGCGAAGTTTGCAGATGATACGAAGTTAGGTGGACAGGCAGGTAGTACCAAGGAAGTGGGGAGGCTGCAGAAGGATCTCGACAGTTTGGGAGAGTGGTCCAGGAAATGGCTGATGGAATTAAACGTGAACAAATGCGAGGTCTTGCACTTTGGCAAAAAGAATAAAAGCACAGACTACTTTCTAAACGGTGAGAAAATTCGTAAAGTCAAAGTACAAAGGGATCTGGGAGTGCTAGTCAAGGATTCTCTAAAGGTCAACATGCAGGTTGAGTCTGTGATGAAGAAAGCGAATGCAATGTTGTCACTTATCTCAAGAGGGTTGGAATATAAAAGCACCTTTGTGCTTCTGAGACTTTATAAAGCTCTGGCTAGGCCGCATTTGGAGTACTGTGTCCAGGTTTTGGTCCCCACACCTCAGGAAGGACATACTGGCACTGGAACGTGTCCAGCGGAGATTCACATGGATGATCCCTGGAATGATAGGTCTAACATATCAGGAACGGCTGAGGATCCTGGGATTGTATTCATTGGAATTTAGCAGATTAAGGGGAGACTTAATAGAGACCTACAAGATAATACATGGCTTGGAAAGGATGGACGCTAGGAAATTGTTTCCGTTAGGTGAGGAGACTAGGACCCGTGGACACAGCCTTAGAATTAGAGGAGGTAAATTCAGAACAGAAATACGGAGACATTTCTTCAGCCAGAGAGTGGTGGCACTGTGGTATTCATTGCCGCAGAGTGCAGTGGGGGCCAGGACGCTAAATGTCTTCAAGGCAGAGATTGATAGATTCTTGTTGTATCGGGGAATTAAGGGCTACGGGGAGAATGCTGGTAAGTGGAGTTGAAACGCCCATCAGCCATGATTGAATGGCGGAGTGGACTCGATGGGCAGAATGGCCTTACTTCCACTCCTATGTCTTATGGTCTTATGGTCTTATGGATATTCAACAGTATGTTGCATGGAATGGAATGTTTTGCATATGAAGAGAGTCTGGATAAAATCGTTTTGTTTTCCTTGGAGCAGGGACAGTGGCTGAGGACACGGTCGAGGTTTTGACTATTATGGACCCATGGACAATGTAAATTGAAAGCAGGTTTTCTTGATTAAAGTGGAAGTTAAGATGAGAAATGACGTTAAAATTAAACTCATGGAGTTTTTTGGGTAATTCAAACCAGAAATTTGTGCAACTATAGTTGGAGCAGAACACATCAAAACATTATTAATCACATTTGAGTGTCACAACATTCAAGTCCATGGGCTTTGTGCAGGAAACCGCGAAGATTCAGTACTGAATTCAGTGCAATGTCGGTCTGATGCAACATGAAGGCTTCCACGGGTTTGCTTAGAATTTTTAGACAGGTCCACACTCAACAAGACAGCAGATAACCTCATAGAGTGCATCATTGCTGTTATAGACGTCATTAGTAAATGTTTAGAAGGCTGCATATTGAAGACGTTATTTCAAGTGTTCCCCAAATTGTAACTGTGGAAGAAACAGGTGACCAACCCTTACTGAATTCCACCTCTGAGCCGTTCAGATCAGGTAATCCTGACTTATAAAGGAAATCCAGGTCTGATCTTCGTATGGCGATCAGACATGTCAAAAGTCATACTAAATTGAAACTGAGACCAAGAGCAACCACCCGAATACCCATTGATTGTATAAAGATTTAAAATATATCATAATTTAAAATGTACGTGCTTGACAATAGGTTCAGTGCATTCTACGTATGCATTGAACAGATGAACATTGAAACGATGCCCCCTTTCCAAACAACCTCGGATGAATATGTACCCACGTTAGGTTGAGAGTGAAGCTGTGAAATGAGAATGACCACTACCGAGTTGCGGCGGGCTGTGTGCTCAGATTCTATGCAGACCAGTTAGCCGGAGATTTTTGCATACATTTAAATTCTTCTTACTATAATCCCATGTCCCCAATTGCTTCATAAATGCAAGCATCATCCCACCACAAAAGAACTGCCATGCAGTGTACCTCAATGACTGCCACCCGGTGGCCCTGACCTCCACAATTGTGAAGTCCTTTCAGTCCTTTCAGAAGTCCTTAGACAAGGTTCACACAATCTGGAACTGATCAAATTGCATTGATCCATTGCAACCCATGTGCCAATGCATATGAACCACCAAACGTCATTTCCCTGGCCATACCCTCATCCATGAAATATCTGGATAACAAGGTAAACTACTTCACGCTCCTACTTACTGAGTACAGCTCCGTATTCAACACAATATCTGCAAAAATTCATGTCTCTACACTCCGAGACCTGGGTATCGTCTCTACACATTGTAACTGGATTCTTGTCATCTTTATCTAGGGGCCACAATCATTAAGAATAGACAACAATACCTCCTCCACCGTAATCCTCTCCGCCTGTACATCGATAGGTTGCCCACTCAGGCAGCTTCTGAACAGTTTTTAGAATCACACCTGTGCGGCAAAATTCCGCTTCAAATCTATCTTAATGTTTTCTAACGACAAGAAAGCTGTAAGTTGGATCTCAAGCATTCATCAACATATACAGGAAATTGGTAGATTGCTTAGCAGGAAGGTTTAGAGCAATAATATCTCGATCAGTATTCATAAAACGGAATCCTGATTATTGACTTCAGAAACAGAACGGTGGCCCCTGTCAGCATCATTGGTTCTGAGGTGGAGATGGTCGAGACCGTTCAGTGCCTGGGAGTGATGATCACCAACAATCTGTCCTGGTCACGCACATTGACTCGATCACCAAATAAGCATTGGAAATGTTCTAATTCCTCAGGAGGTGAAAGAAATTCGGCAAGTCCACCAGGACTCTTACAGATCTTTATAGGTACTTCACGGGTACATCAGAGTAAGTACACGGTTAGGATGCACTACAGCGTATGGCAACTGCTTTTAAAGGCAGCAATAACGCAGAGAAACAAATATGCAGCCCAGTCCAACACGCAAGACAGCTTTCCATCCAATGACTCCACTTGTATTTCCCATTGGATTGGGAAAGCAATCAAAGTGATCAAACACATGTCCTACCTGGTCGCGTTCTCTTACATGCTATTACTTCGTGCATAGAATTTAAATATTTCAATACATGTGCGAACAGATCAAGAACAGATTCCACATTGCTGAATCAAACATTTCAATGGACCTCACAAATGTTAATTCTGCTCTCGCACTGCACCTTTCTTGCACCTTCAACAGCATATTCGGCACTCTCTTTTGCTACTATATTACAATTTGTTACAATTTACCTGCAGAGCTCGCAAAACAACTCTTTCACCATGTGACAACAATACAGAAAACTCAAATACAAATTGAGACTCATGTAGATAGTTCCACATGTTGATGGTATAGACCTGATGAGCCAAATGTCCTCTTCTGTACTGTAGAGATTTGTAAGTCTGTGGTGATTCCAGCAAAAGCTAATAAGGTAGATCTATTTTCAAAATGAAAAGCTAGTTTTAAGTATTATAACTGCTAATTTTGCAGTTTATTTATTATCGTTGAGAAGCAGTGAAGCACATACATACAAGACTGCAAATGCACTTGTTTCTACTTTCGGAGATGCTGGCTACTTTTTTGATATCTTTCTCTCTCAATTCACATTGATAATGTTTTGCTGAGGTCCATATTAATTATTTTAATTTCACCACTGTCATTGACGCAACTTGTCACAATCTCTAAAGAAGTTTCTCAACTTTGTTAGATACGATGTCCTTTTTACAAAGATCAATTCCTCCAGATTTGAGATGTCAATAAATCACTTCTTCAACCTTTTTGTCAAACAGTTTCTCTCGCATTGCATGAATTTCACGAGTCTACACTTTCTGCTTTAATTTAACCTGTAAAGTGAACCAACTTTTAATTTCTTCCAGTTCTCTTACACCTTTTCTGAGGTTAAAGAACAAGAAATTAAACGAGTCAGAGTCCCTATAATTTATTTCCTTACATTCGGATTCAGGTGACCCAGATTGGGGAATTTCACGACTTACAAGCAAGCCAGATTCTGTAATGCCTCCTGACTCCTGACGGCAATTACCTAGCAAATACTCTGGTGCTAGTCATTAAATGGCTAGGTCCACGCAGCAAGAGATTTATAAGACAATGGGACCAGAACACAGGCTCTTTTCATTAAAATTGTCACGATTCCATATTGAATGTACCACTGGCCATCGCCCATATTGGTGCTCATGACAAAAGAAGGAATAGAGGTAAGTTCGTTCAAAGGGCATTTGGGGAGTTAGGTCGAAAATTGAAACGGAGGCCTCTAAAGTTGTAATATCTGGATTGTAGCCAATGTGTACTGCGAGTGAGTCCAGACGTAATTTCATCTACATGCATGAAATTGAACTCAGTGCAGTAACAATGTTTGGACTGTACTACAGACGTTCTGACAGGAAATTGATATAGAGGTACAAATATGGAGAGAGATGATAGAATGATAGCGGAGCAACACAGTGGTCATAATAGGAGATTTTAATTTTCCCAACATTAAGTGGGATTCATTTAGTATTAGAAGTCTGGATGCAGCAGAATTTGTAAGAAGCAACCTGAAAGGTTTCATAGAGCATTATGTACTTAATCCAACTCGGGAAGGGTCGCACCGGACATGGGAAGGAGCCACACTGGATATGGGAAATGAGCCCAGCGAGGTGGTTGAAGTTTCAGTAGGGGATTATTTTGGGAATAGTGATGATAATTCCATATGTTTGGGAATACACATGGACAATGACATGTGTAGTCATGCAGGAAGCGTGCTAAAATGGGGGAAGGCCAACGGTAACAATATCTGGCAGAAACTGGGAAATGTCGGTTGGGAGCAGCTGTTTGAAGGGAAATCCACATTCGATATTTGGGAGGCTTTCAAAGGAAGGTTGATTCGAATTCAGGAGAATTATGGTGCTGTGAAAATGAGGAATAGAAATTGCAAGATTAGGAAGTGATGGATGACAGGTGAAATTGTGACAGTAGCGAAGAGGACAAAGGATGCATACATAAGTCGGGGTGACTGAAGACAGATGAAGCTTTGGAAGAATATTGGGAACAGGGGTAAATGTGGTTAGGATATATCCTTCGCGAGCAGGGTTAAGTAAAATCTCAAAGTCTTTTTATTTTAATATAAGATGCAAGACGGTAAATAGGTAAATGATTGGTTACTCAAGGAGAAAGGAGGAATGATTTGCGTGGTGTCAGAGAAAATGGATGAGTACTTTGCAAACGTATTTACGGAGGGTAGGGACATAGCGGACAGTGAATTTAGGTGTAGATCTTTGGTTACTTGAGGTTAATCGGCATAAGGAGGGAGGAGGTTTTGAGTATTCTAAAAGGCACCAAGGTGGACAGGTCCCAAGGTTCAGATGGGATGCACCGTAGGTGGCTGAGGAAAGTGAGAGATGAAATAGTTGGGGCTTTAACAGATAGCTTTGCCGCATTCTTGAACACACGGGATATCCAAGAGGACTGGAAATTTGCTATTGTTGTCTGCTTGTTTAAGAAGAATAGCAGGAATAATCCACATAAATACTGACCAGTGAGCCTTATGTTAGTGGGAGAGAAGCTACTGGAGAAAATGCGGAGGGATAACATATATATACCCATTTGGAAGAAAATTGGCTTATCTGTGATTAGCAACATGGCTAAGATAACGATATACATAAGTGATAAAATTCATTGATGTGGTGACAAAGTTGATTGATGAAGGAGGGATGGAGATGTCATGTACATGGACTTTATTCGGTTATTTCAAAGGTTTCCTCTTGGTAGGTTGATGAAAATGGTGAAGTCGCATGGCGTCCAGGGTGGTCTACCCAGGTGAATAGAGAAGTGGTTGGACAATAGAAGACAGACAGTAATAGTGGAAGTGAGCTTCTCGAAATGGACACCTGAAACCAGTGGTGTGCCACGGGTTCCATGCTTTGATAGCTATTGTTTTTGGTGTACTTAAATAATTTCGTGGAAGGTGTAGTTTGCCTCATTAGCATGTTTGCAGATAATATTAAGATTGGTGGAGCAGCAGATAGTGAAGGGGATTGTCAGAGAATATACCCGAGTATAGATAGATTGGAGATTTGGCCAGAGAAATTGCAAATGAAGTGCAATCTGGATAAATTGAGGTGATGCGTTTTGGAAGGTCCAATTCAAGAGCGAAGTATACGTAAATGGAAATATCCGAAGGAAAATTGGTGAACAGAGTGATCTGGGTGTTGAGGTACATTGTTCCTGAAGGTGTCAAGCATGTTAGTAGAGTGGTCAAGAAGGCTGACAAACATGCTTTCCTTCATTGGAAGGGATATTGAGTACAAGAGTTGGCAGGTTATGATACAATTGTAAAAGACTTTTGTTCGGCCACTTTGGCCATTTGGAATACTGTGTACGGTTCTGGTCACCACATAACCAAATTTAAGTGGATGCTTTGGAGAGGTTTCAGAGGACGTACATCAGGATGTTTCCTGGTATGGAGGGAGCGAGCTATGAGGAGAGGTTGAGTGAATTAGGGTTATTTTCATTGAGAAGGAGCTTGAGACGGGACCTGCTTGCTGTATACAAAATCATAAGAAATTAAGACAGAGTTGATCGCAAGAAACATTTTTCTTCCCCAGAGTGAACAACTCACTTACTAAGGACTACGAGTTCAAAGTGAGAAGGGAAAGGTTTAGGGGAGATATGCGTGGTAAGAGGGTGATGAGTATCTGGAATGCGTTGCCAGCAAATTTGGTAGTGGTGGGAATGATAGCATCGTTTAAGATGCGTGTAGACAGATTCATGAATGGGCAGGGAGCAAAGGGATACAGATTCTCAGAAAATAGGCGACAGGTTAAGATAAAGGATGTGGTTTGGCGCAGATTTGGAGGGCTGAATGGCCTGTTCCTGTGCTGTAATGTTCTTTGTTTTAGGCGTGGCTAAAAAAGAAAACTGGTTTAAATTACCTATTGTGTGGACACAGGCTATTCGCCCAAACAAGTCTGCATGGAACGTCTAAAGAGTAGCCCACCCATCCCGATTTTCCAACTAATGCACCGAGCACTACCGGCAATTTTCTTGACCTGCATACATTTGGACTGTTGGAGGAAGAACAACCAGACATGGACAGAATGTGCATACTCCACACAGAGAGTTACCCATGGCTGGAGCTGAACGTGGGTCCCTGGGGCTGTAAGGTAATAGTGCTAACCATTGAGCCTCCGTGCTGCCCTAAAGTGGAGGGAGACCTTAAGACATTTAGATCACGAGGATTTTTCTGTGGCCAGGAGGGATGCTCAAGAAGGAAAGTATGTAGTTTAACCGAAGGACCACAGATTTCCGTTCAATGAGATTTTCGAGGGGCTGGTCGGAGGGTTTAAAATAAAGTGGTTGGGATGTGCGACATGGAGCAGCAGTTGAGAACGTTTACTGGTTGAGGAAAAATTCGGCCTTAAGTTAAATAATTCCTATATGAAGAACAGATGGTGAATGAACAGCAGAGTGTTTAAGTGTACTTACAAGGAATATAACTGGTAACAAAGAGGAGCTTAGAGCGGCATTAGCACATGCAAATACGATGTAGTACCCATAACAAAAGCTTTGCTGAATGAATGGTTTCAGTTTTTGTCTGTTTCAAACCAGGTAGAAATGGATATACCAAGATTGTGGGAGCTGCATAAATGATGAAAAAGAATTTCACAGCTGTACTAAGATAATACATCTTGGTGGACTACTTTTGTAAGGTCGCAGGAGCAGAAACTTTTTTTTAAGTGTAATCACTGTTGGGGTTATCTAAATGTGTTCCAAAAATTAATGGAAGATAGAGGAATCGTTATATAAGCAGATCGTGGAAGAATGTTAAAGCATAACTGTTTTAGAAGTGGGAGCGTTTAAGTTCCACAACAGGGGATTATATTAAACAGAATTTGTCAGGCGCATCTAAGTTGGTTCTTGAAAAAAATATGTCAATAACACAAAAACGGAAGAAATTTTCCAGACCTGCTACTAGGAAGCGTTTGACCAGGTGATTGAACTTAAACTGGGATCACATTTGGGAATATTGGTCATAAGTCTGTATATTTTAACGAAGTATGGACAAGGGTTAGACTTCTCTGGTGAGAGTTTTAAATCTTGCCAAGGCAATTTATAACAGTAATAGAGATGAACTGGAGAAATTATATTGCGACCTGCTTTTCGAAGGTAAATCCATATCTGAGATTTGGGTGTCCTTTTAAGGCAAATTGATCAGAATTCGGGATGAACATGTTGCTGGAAGGATGAGAGGTAATAAAGTGAAGATTACAGAAAATTGTATGACAACAGGTTTTTGAAATTTCGTCAAAAGGGCAACAGGAAGCACTTGCAACTTCAGCGAAATAAAATCAAGCACATCTGTTAAGGAATACAAAGGAAGCAAGAGAGATATAAGCAAGAGATTAGGAGATTCAGGAGTGCACACGAAATGCCCTTTTCACATAGGATTCAGGGTGAGTTTTGTGAAACTAAAATCAAGGGAGACACTTGAGGAAGGAAAGAAAGCGGAAAAGAAATGAAAGAAAAGAGGAAAACATCAACGTCATTTCGGAGAAAGTGAAGACTGCTGGCTCTGCAGATCAGATTCAAAAAGTGCCGTTCTGGAAATTCACAGTCGGTTAGGCAGAATTGGAAGAGCAGGAGAGATGAAGTTTTGAGCTTAAGCTCTTCATCAGGAATGTAGGGGAGGCTGAAGCGGGCTGACAGATAAATGGGAACGGAGTAGGGCTGTTGAGAGGTTACCTGGAAATGTGATGGGTAGATGGAGGTGCTGGGTGCGTGATGGTGATAGGTCAGAACGAATGGTGGAGCAGATAGGTGGGAAAGAAGATGTGCAGCTACAACAGATCAAGAGTGTGGTGCCAGATTGAAGCGTTAGATGTAGGTATCAGCATTTGGAGTTGACACAGCTGTCCTGAGATTTCAAAGTTTCTTTCCCTCTTCTAATATTCTACATTAACTCTTTGTTCATATGAGAATGGATAAAGTGGAGGCCATAGTATATAAGTGTTTTAGTTAATGAGTATTCTAATGGGATTTATCTGCTTCTTGTAGTGGTCTGCTTACTTTAAGTGTTGAAATGTCTTGTTGATAATAAAACTATTTGATAGTGATGAAAATACAGGAACTGATAAGAGACTTTCAACTGTGCTGTAAACTAAGTGCAGTTATGCACAAACATTCAAAACTCGTGAGAACAAAGATTGCAGGAAATCACCAACCTCTGTCTCTGCCAAATAAAATTGAATATTCAGGATTCCTTCCGTGTACAGATAATTTAAAATAAGGCATATACTTGGCATAAAGATCTGTGTTTCAAAAAGAAAATCTGGGGAAAATGTTGATTTTCCAACAGAACTGTGAAGACTAACAACTGTGAAGCAAGTACGATGTCAGGAACCGTGTTGAAGATGGCGAGGGCAGATCCAGACTGACTAGCAGCAAACTCTCTCGAGAAATGACGTTTGGTGCGAGTTATACAACCCACAATAGTAAAGGAAAATGGTTGTGACATCTCAAATATGTGTTCTATGCATTTCTCAAACATGTGTACTATGCATTTCGGTGCTAAATAAATTAATTGAATTTTCTCGAGCTACCATTTAATCCGGACTACCCTTATCCTGTATATATTGTTGCCTCATCGAGACGGGCAACAGATCTTCCCGTTCCTCCGTGGGTGTCATTAACATGGATGCATATGCTTTAGGTGGACAAAAGCATTAGAAAAAGAGCAGCAGTTGCATTTCCAATTAGTTGAGTATCACAGCAGTAGTCAGAGATGAAGTAACAGAAGCATCATTCGGTGAGGCTTTGTGCGTGTAGATAATAAATGTGAATGAAATGGTGACGTCATTGGCATTTGAGTCTCGGCCCCAAATAGTCAAAGGGAATCAGAGGAATAAACAGGTGGGGAGATTGTGCAAACTAGCAGGAGCAATCTGGCTGTCACACTGGGAATCTAAATTTTCCCAACATAGACTGCAACTGCCATAATTTTAGGGTATTAGATAGTTTGGAGTTTCTTAAAATGTTCAGGAAAGTTTCGACAAGAAATACAAAAAAGGGAGAGGCAATTCCTGTAGCACTCGTCCCCACAACTAGACTCGTCCCCACAACTAGAAAAACGAGACATCTCCTTTTTGAAAATGCTTCAGAAGTCATGAGATATGAACAAGGCAGACTTCCAAAAAAATGAAACTAGATAGATACAATACACAGTGCTTCCACGGATTATCAAAAGTACACAAAACAGGACGCACTCCCAGACCAACAGTCCCAGTACCTGGAACACCAACATACAGAGTAGCCAAGGAACGCCACAGAAAGCTAAAACACCTCGAAGACGACTCACGCCACTCCATTCACTCCAACCAAGAATTACTGAACACAATCAAAGACACCAATATAGGATAGGATTAAATAATGGTCTGCTTTGACGTGAGAGTTCTGTTCATATCAATTAACATCCACCTGGCTAAACCAACGCTGAGTGCACTAATAGAAGAACTAAGGACACAAACACCAGACAGCACCAATTCTATCAGCAAAGTTAACACTGTCAAGGAAGCAGAGCTGTGCCTCACCACCTACTTCACATTCATAAACAAGATCGACAAAAAATCAATGGAACTCAGCTAGGATGACGAATATCAGCGTACTTTGCATAAGTTGTAATGCAGGGACTGGAACACGTAGCTCCACGAACAATAACAACTTAACGCGACATGCATGACACCTTTATCATCACAAAGTGGAACAAATTGCAGGAGACCTGCAACAGCATCAATAATATCTTGACTGGAATGAAATTCACAAAGCAGGTGGAGAAAGACCATAGGCTTCCATTCCTACATGTGACAGCAGAAAGAAGAGTTAATGCAAACCTTCAAACTAGCATCTACAGGAAGAAAGAACACAAACCAAACAAATACCAAACTACATAAGCAATCATCCCAACACCCATAAATGGAGCTGTATCAGGACATTGTTTCAACGATTCACAACATACCGTATCACCCAAAAACTACGTACAGCAGCAGAAAAACGCCTATACAGCGTATTCAAGAACAATGATTATCCAATAAACACCGTCCAACAATTCATCATCAACAAACCCAAACAAGCAGACACAAAGCGCCCAGAAACGCTAGCGACATTACTTTACATCAAATTCATCTCTGAAATGACTTCCAGATTACTCAGACAACATGGCATTTAATAGTTCTCAGTGCTACCAACACACGGAAAAAAGCGACTAATGAGCCTAATGAATGCCAAAAACAACCAAGAAAGCGAAAATCATGTCCAAAATAACATGCAAATCTGTATCAAGCGGTACATCAGAAAAACAGGCAGGCCAATCGTCACCAGGATAGATGCACGCCAACTCGCCAACAGACGACATGAATCACTGTCACTCGTATTCTTACATACAGACGAAGAAGGACAATACTTTGACATCCAATCAAGGACGTGCTAAACAAGGACATGCTCGAGAATTCCGAGAGGCGTGGCATTCCAAACGGAACTCCATCAATAAAGTCATTTATTTGAACACCATCTACCACCCTCTAAGGAAACGAACCGGAAATATCATCACTAACCTGAGGAAACCAAGATGTATAAATAGAAGCAGGACATAGCACCAGCACTTCACCGGAAGGTCAGTGATGATGTTACATAGTATGATGACGAAACATGTAAAACGGACCTTCATGCTCAGCAAACAAACTTGCATTAAGAACCTTAATTGGAGCTATAAATCTTCTCAGCAGTCCCTAATAATTGACATAATCTTGGGAAATATGGTAGGATAGATGACTGAGGTAACAGTGTTAAAGTACTTTGGGAGCAAAGACCATGGACCATAGTTTTGAAATAGTTATATAGGTGGATAAAACTGTTCTGTAATTTCAAGTTCTAAATTGGGGAAAGACTAACTTTGATGGAATTAGACATAAGCTTACACGCTTTGACTGGAATAGTTTGTTTGCAGTAAAAGGGACTGCCAGCAAGAGGAAGGCCTTTGAAAGTCAGAGAGCTAAAGTTCAAGGTTTTTGTTTTCCTGAAAGGGTGAATGATATGGTTGGCAGGAAGAGAGAATCATCAATGACACGTGTTATTGATGCTTTGACCAGAAAAAGAAATGAGGCATAGTTTTGCCGCAGGCAACAGGGATCAAGGGAATTCTTGAATGTGTATGGGGAAAATAGCAGGGTGAAAATTTGGAACGATATACCCTAGGCTGTGACGATTTAGATGAAACCAAAGAGGCTATCTCAGTATATTAAAGGAAAAATAATAACCAGAGAGAGAATAGGACGATAGTGGTCATGTATGAGTGGAATCGAAAGGGATGATATTTTTACCAAGAAGAAAGACATAGGACTTGGGCAATTTCATGGTGATATTTTGGGGACAGTCTGTATCACAGTAGCAGAGGTGTTGGACATATTAGAATGTTGATAAATCTCCTAGTCCTCACCCGATATACTCAAGAGTACTGAAAGAGACTATACAAGAATTTCCGGTGGCGCTGGCTGATACCTTTGCATCATCGTTAGCCACGGTGAGATCCCCGAATATCAGAGGGTATTGAAAGTTGTGCCTTTATTCAAAATGGGCTGCAAAGTAAAACAATGGAATTTCCACCTGCTACAGGTAAATTAGTTGAGAATATTTTGAGATACAAGTATTTGGAAAGACAGGGTTTACTGAGGTGAATTCAGAATGGCTTCGTGCGTGGCAGATTACACCTCACAAATTTCTGTGATGAAGTACACAGAATGATTGGTGAGGACGGGTAGTTAGTATGGATGTCACTAAGGCCTTTGGTAGGCTATTCTATAAGATTACATCACATGGAATCGAGGTGAAGCTGAAAAATTGACTTGATGGTTGGAAGCATAGAATAATGGTGGAAGGCTGCTAGTCGGACTAGAGTCATGTGATTACTGGAGTGCCTCAGGGGCGGTCAAGATCCTATTGCTGGTTGTTATCAAAATCAATGATTTTAATGTGAATGTACAAGGCATTGTGCATAAATTTGTAAATGGCGCATAAATCAGCGATATCTTGGGCACTGAGGAAGGTATAATTGCAAAAATTGCAACGGGATCTTGATCAGCTGAGGAGGTAGAGTGAGAAATAGAAAATAGAGTTTAATTATAGGCATGTGTGAGGGCTTGAATTCAGGAAAGTCGAATCAAGATAGGGGTTTCATGTAGTATGGTAGGGATTAAAGAAGTGTCACTTAACAGACGGAAATTGAAATTCAGGTGCACGGTTCTCTGAAAGTGGAGTCACAAGCAGACAGAGCAGTGAAAATGACATTTGGCACACTGGCCTTCATCAGTCAGTGCATTGATGATAGAATTTGGAAGTTATGTTGGAGTTCTAAAGGTCGCACTTACATTATCAATTTCAGTTATGGACAACTTGCAATAGGAAGAATGTTCTTAAAGTAGAATAAGTGCAAAATAAGGTTAAAAGTGTTTTGCAGGAATACATGGTCTGAGTTCTTGGGAAGGGTTGGAAAAGCTAGCTCATGGTTTACAGCATAGCCGACTAAAGGGGGGGGGGGGTATTACAGAATTCTAGGGTGAATGCATTCAAGGTTGGAGTATCGAGAGTGAGAAAACACCAGTTTAAGGTTAGAGAAGAAAGAATAAAGGGGAACCGGAATAGCAATTGTTTTGCACTGCAGGTCCTTCAGCCAGAGGATTAGTTGCTGTGGACCCTATTATGGAGGTTACATTAAACGCATTCCAAAGGCATTTGGACAAATACACGGATAGGAAACGTTTAGAACGATGTGGGCTACCTGCAGGAAGATGGAATTAGTACGGATGGACATTTTGGTCTGCATGGATCAGTTGGGTCGAATAACCTGCCTCCATGCTATGGGACATTATGAATCTGACTATTGAATGAAACTTATATTTGATCATTAAATATTGCAAGAATTACTGTTCTGGTCTTGCTCTCAGGTTGCAGGCTCAATCAAAAAACACACACGTTTGGAGGTGGTGGTGGAGACGTGTCAATATTTTGAGGAGGCACATTAAATGTCTATTTTGTAAGTTTTTGAATACTTAACATAATTTAAAGTAATTGTATTTTGTTTTGCATCTCTTGTTTTAACATTACTCATGTTAAAATGGTATCTCCAACTTTTCTTTTGTAGAGCGTTATGAAAAACCTTTACATTTCTCCATTCTATCCCATTCCTTGCTGTTCAGAAATACGCAACTTAAATGAAGCACTGAGGAATTCTGGTACGTATAATTAACAATTTCAAAACTTTTAACAACAGAATTGGATGAAATGCATTTCAGACAGTTTAGCATAAATTCGACTGAGAAATTACCATTGACATTTGGAAAGTCTGCAAATTTTATTGATACATCATCTATTCATTTTGATCTAATTTGATTCAACATTCAGTTTGAGGCCATGAAAATAATAATCAGCTTGGATGCAAAAGTATATAACATTAGTTCCTTCATAAACAAACTTCCTGCCTGTAAATGCTACCATTAAAAAAGAAATGCATGTCAATATACATAAAGATGCAAACACTGAAACTGAAAATAAAATCGTGAACTGACAGCGGCAAAACAGAATATTGGGAACATCATGAGATTATTAATATAAACAAGTACTTTACATTTCCTCATGCAAGCTGACCTCACACCAAATTAATGCGGCTTTGTCATGGTGAATAGCACATTCATAGAGACGCTGACAAGAAAGTTACTTTCATACGAAGTTAATTTTGAAAAAAAAAGTTCATACTTTGAATACTTGAGCACTCACATAAGAAACACGCTCTTTCACATACGATAATAATTAACAGAATTCGCTTCACTGGTATTTGCAGAAGGCAAAGATACAGCTGATATCGAAAGATAAGATTTCCTGACGTTATAAATATGAAGGGACGATGAGGGCTGCGTGACTTCATAAGTGATCAAATTGAATAGATTAGCAATGTTGACGGATTTCATCGGCATTCCTCCTCATTTGCTTTGTATTCTTATGTACTGACATCAACAGAGCGGGGACACGTGTGGGGAAACGATAGCTGCGTCATCAAGCATAATGGTCTAAATAGCCATTTGCACATTCTCTGAAATAAAGATATTATCATGTTTAATAGAGCAAAAGCTGCATCAATATAAGGAAGGTAAGCATTCAGACAGGTCTGTCCAATACTAAAGAGGCGTTTTATGATTCATAGCCACTATTTAGTAAAAGTCCAAAGAACATTCATGACCATTTTTAGGGTTATTGTTCATGCCTCCACTGATATTCAATAATGCCAACCATAATTTATTTTTGATGATAAGCCTCTGTATTTCTTTTTATCTAAATCTGCGATATTCCATTTATGCAGAAATCTGATTTCTCAGTCTTGATAATTTTCACCAGTTAAACCCGTTTTTCCATTTTGAAGCAAAGAATTTCAAAAAGTCATAAAATTCAAGGGGGAAGAATGCCCCTGAAATCTACATGATTTTCATGATCTTGTAAAAGTAATCTATTCCAAGTACAATGGAAACCTTCTCCAATATCCTTGCAACATTTTGAAAAGCTTTTTTCTCCGAATGATATTGTTCTTAGCTCGCTACCGTTCATAAGTTGCAATTTTCAAGAAATGAATTCTAAATACTTTTATCTGTCTTTTTAGTGCATATATCTTGATCATTTACTTTCTAACAATTCAGTACAATTATTTCTCTCTCTCTGTCTGTCTCTCTCTGTCTCTATACATAGAACTAAATGAGTGCTCAAAAAGTGATGGTGAGTCGAACACAGAAACTCTGTCAGATTTGAGTATTCAGCACCCATGTATTTCACATGCCAATATTATAACTGTGTTAATCACATTACAGCCATTGCTGATTGGAAATTCAAATATTCATTGGAGTTGCTCAATATACACAATGCAGAAAACGAAAATACCTGCTAATTTAATTCCACCTACGAGTAACTGCATATGTTTACCCATACACAGGTATTTAGGTATAATTTTGTGCACCCGTATGTCCTAAGCACCATTTGTGCAATTCGTCTAAGGCAATTAGATATATAGTGCGTGGATAACAAAAGAATTAAAGAAAACATTCCAGGAGAAAGCAATAAAGTAATAAGAAATTGTTATCTATCAATGTGAAAACAGAGAGCATGATATTCTGCAGGTATTTACATAAGGATCGATTAAGCAGATTGACTGGTGGTCTTCCAGAGTGCGTTTTAGGATGTATTCGCAGGTCACAAGGAAATAACAGAATAAATTACATTTTCATGAGCTCTTCAATGCAAAGTACAATCGTTTAACAAAGAGAGACTGTAATGACTTTAAATGCAAGAATGCGTTGAAAGAGAAATTTAGACTGTTCATCTGAAAGTTTTCTGCAAATGGTTACGTATTTATTTTATAACTTCGTGAGAAGTTCCTTACACATTCTTTGTTTATGATTATCATTGGCTGCATGTCTTCATACCATTGATTCTGTACAAAAGCAGTACATAACTTCGGTGGCAGGAGTGCCACATTACATACAATTACTTCTGAAGCACAACTTCTACTTGTATAAATTAATATATGTGATGTAAACAGAAAAAGATTATCATGTTGTGACTTATCACGATTTTTCATGTAGCCTGTATAATCACTGAAAAATTTGATATCCGATCATCTTCTCAAAGTACTAGTTTGGTGTGATGATCCTTCTTTAAATATTGCCAGAACTTATCAAATATTATGTGTTTTTACACATGTGTACATCAGATGAAAGACTGCAACAAGCAAAATCAGGTAACGAAAGAAAAATAACATAGTTGCACACAAGTCCCAAAATTATTGTTGTTGGAAAGAAAGCATTGCAACTGCAGTTTTGTCTGGGTTACACCTAACAAGACATAGGTCAGAATGTAAAAGTGTTCAAATTCATGTTCTGCTACCCTCTCCTCTCAGGACACGGAATCCTATCAATCTGTTCATGAACTGTCATTTATCTGTCCATCCTAAAGTACGCTTTAATTGAAAACTCTGTTGGAAAAACTTGTATTCTTGAGTGTGAGGTAGGGGATCAGACCTACAGAGATATAGAGAAAGAGAAACTGTGGGAGACTCTGATCAGTATTCATACACTGCTCATGTAACTGCACAGAAGTGTGCGAATATATGCATAAAGATCCAGAGACAAGCAGAGACACTCTCACAGACACACAAACACACACACAAACATTCACACATCTGTTTGTCTCTCACTGTATGCTTTCCATATAGGTAATGCAAATTTATGCTGATACTACGCATTTTAATCATGAAGAATTGCTGAGACAGAGGTCCGAGCTGTCTACTCTGAATGAATAAAGTTTTAAAAAATTGAGTATTTTTTAACAGGTTGTAACATTAGAACAGCCTGAATGAGTGGGGTCTAGCTCCCAAAGAACCTGAGCTTTTAATTTTAATTTGCTGCATTTGCTGGAGTCTTGAAACCTGATATAGAAGTTCCAATTACTCTCTTTCTGACAGCAAAGGGCTGATATTCACTTCTTGCTGCTGGATTTGCATTGAAGATAATCTGTTCCAACAGCTTGCCTTTGCCAAGCGTGTACTCTGTGGGATATAATCATACAGCAAAGGGAGATTAGTAGTAGATATTGTATCAATTATTTTGTTAGCGTTACAACAACACTTCAGTTAAGGCAATAATTTTCTTAGCGGTTTATTTTGCTTGCATTTTAGCTGCAGTACAAAAATAAAGATTGTTTAGATTAATGATGAATTCTTTGACATTGCGCATTGCATCGGCAGTGCAAAACCTTACACTTGCCATTTAATAAGTAAAAGTTAGATCTTGACTCGCTCATTAATATAGTTTGGATGGGTTTTGGATCGCTAGGAAAGAAACACAAGGTTCCAAGTCAATGCTGATTGTTGAATTCACAAAGCCAACTAATGAAATATAAAAAGCAAAACGTGATTCACTAGCAGCATTAATGAAAGTTATGTTACGCTTTTTACACGAAATTGGCCAGGCGTCGCATCAGATTTGAGGAACTTCAATACTTATGCTCATAACAACGAAGTGTGAAAACAGTTTACATTACTGAGAAGGAAGTGCAAAAACTCTTAGAAAATGTTAAGGTGGATAAATGTCCAGGACTTGATCTGTTGTTTTGCAGGAATCTGTGAGAAATGGGGGAGGCATTTGCGGGGCACTTGACAGGAATGTCTGGATCAACAATCACTCTGGGTGAAGTGTCCAATGATTGAAGCATGGATAATCTGAACCTCATCACCTCTGGGGATTTCCAATCTCATACTCTGATAACGCCCCACCGCCAGTGTTTACCTCCTACCTAACTGTCTCCATCAAGCTAATGTCTGAGTCTGCTGCTCCAGCTCCACTGAACTCATATCTGCATCCCTTGACATCGTTCTGTCTCCCTTAGATCAGGCACACCCTACCGACGTTCACGACGCCACCCACGCTGTTATCCTCCTCCAAGACTTTCGATTGCCCTGCGAAATGCCTTATCTTCCACATGGGCATCCAGTCCCTGTACACATCCATCCACCAAGACAAAGATCTCCAAACCATCTGGGTTTTGCCTTTTACGCTTAACCAATCTTTATTTATCCTTCCACTGACACTCTCACTTGCCTAGCTTCCTCCAAACCAAATGGGCAGCCATTGGCTACCAAATGGGACCCAGCTATGACTACCTTTTCATCGGGTAACTCGAAAAGTCATCTTCTGCAGCTACACCGCCACTATTTGCCACTTTTTCCACCGCTTCATTAATTAAAGTATTGACATTTCCTCATTCTCCCATGAGGAGGTTTAACAATTTATCAACTTCACAAACACCTTCCATTCCCACCTCATTTTCAACTGGACCATCGCAGATACATCCCTCCCTATTCTGGGCTTCTTCATCTCCACGTCTGGCGATCAACTAAAGGTGGGCATTTAATATTAACCCACGGATTCGGACAGATACCTGGACGATACCTCCTCCCAACCTGCGTCTTGTAAAAACACCATGTCTTATTCACATTTCCTCTGCCTTTGTCACATCTGTACTCTGGAGGACAAATTTCAATCTAGAATATCCTAGATGGTCTCTTTCTGCAAAGACTGAAATTTCCCCTCCTACGTGGTGCCCTCCACAGCACATCCTCCAATTCCCGCAACTCTGCACTTGAGGCCCACCCCTCCACTCGCAACAATGACAAAATCGTCCGGTCCTCATTTCCAAACCACCAACCTCTGGATACATTGCAACACCCTTTTCTACATCCCCTACCTGCAAGCAGACCCTACCACTCGGGATATATTTCCCTCCCAGCGCTATCTGCGCTTCGAAGAGACCATACCCTCTGCAACTCCCTTGTCAGTTTCACGCCACAATCCCCTCCTCCCGCTCCAGCACCTTCCCCTGCCTTTGCAAGAAGTGCAAAACCCACGCCCACACCTCCCGCTTACCTCTGCCCAAAACCACAAAGGATCCTTCCACATTCGACAAAAGTGTACTTGTAATTCCACACACATCATAGACTGTATCCGTTGGCTGCCTCGTGGCTGAACACTTCATATCCCCCTGCTCTTCCACCGATGACATGCAGGTCCTCGGCCTCCTCTATCGCCAAAACCTAACCACTGGATGTTTGGAGGATGAAAGCTGCCTCTTCCACCATCACAGATCATTGTGGATTTCATCAGTTTCCCCACATCCCCTCTCCACCTTATCCCAGTCCGAAGCCCCAAACTCAGCACCCCTGTCTGGAAATGTCCATCTTCTTTCCCATCTATCTGCTCGATTTTCCTCTCTCACCTATCACTTTCACCTAACCTTCATCTACCTCTCACATTACCAGTTACCTTGCTCCAGGAAATACCGTACCCATTTATCTGTCAGACCTCCTGGCACAAAAGCCTCACTCCTCATGACGGCTTTATGCCCGAAAAGTCGATTCACCTCTTTCTTGGATGTTGCCTAAACTACTGGGATTATCCAGCATCAGACTCCAGACATTGATCTGCAGCATCTGCAATCGCCAATTTCTCCCAATGAAGAATGTTGTTACCAGCAACGGGAAGTTTGTGTTATGGGGAGGCGTGCAGAACCTGGGATGTTTTTTAGTGCACCATAAGAGTCTGAGCAGTGACCTTCATTTCTACTCCACAAAATGAAGAGTAGAATAGGCAATAGAAATAGCAGGTGCCATTTCCCAAGTGTGGATGATTACAAGACTGGAGAAACACAGTTAAGGTAAGAGTACAAAGTTTTAAAAAGAAAAGGAATATGGGATGTCTCTATTTATACAGTGAATGGTTAGTGTATGGAATAAAATCCCAGAAGAAATTTTGGAAGCGATTGCAGTTGCAATGTTTTAAAGATATTCATTTTGGTACTTGAATCATTAATTTTTGGTGTGATATGGGTCCCCACAGGCATTTGGAAATAGGTCAGTTTGGGATTATGGTTCAACCAAAGTGTGTACTTCAGTTCGATGAGTCTAACCAAAAGTTTCACATGCGTATTCACTGCAGATTTGCTGCAAGACTTATTGACTATTTGCATGACTTCCTCGTGTCTGTCTACCTGCAATATTTCATGAAATTAAAAGACTTAAGAAGAAAAATCTTTATTTATGCCTGGTTGGGAATCACAATCCCTACCAAGTTATAAAAGTTGAGTTGGACAGTTTCCAAGAAGACGACTGTGGCTCTGAATGGAAATTCACCTCGGCTCAATCCATTCAGTGATGAATGTTTGCTTGCTCTTGACATTATTGAGCAGAGAATTACTTTCGGTGTGCATGAAATCAAGTACTGAAAAAATAGAAAAACTGTCATAACAAATAATTGCGACTGAAATTGGGAAATACAAAATAAATCTCCTATCCAGAAAAGATATGGCGGCAGAATAAGGCTCCCAAGCCACAGCACTTCCACTCCAAACAGTTTTTTTTTCTTCCTTTCTCGACTTCTTCCTTTGTTTTCGCTTTTTAAAAATAGTTTCCTTGCAATCTACTTATATCTGGAGGAAGTTCCATTGTGGAGACAGTAGATGCAATGGCGATGGTACGGGTAGTAACTGGAAACCACAGCAGGGAATTTTCCTATCGAACACTGCACTTTTCATAGGAACACTGGCTGTTGGCAGCATCGTGGTGAGACCGTTGATGAGCCCCATCGTGCTTGGCATCAGTACCACAAGTAGAGTGCGGAAGAGAAACCAAACCCTCATGGTAAAAGCCATTGTAGATTGCTTGCAGGTTAATGACTAAACAAAATCTGTAACTTGGAACATGTAACTTTATTTCCTATTTAAAACTTTATACTGACAGGAATAATAAATTTAAGTGTCGTACTTTTTTTTTGAAAATGAGCCGGTATTTACCATGTATATAAGATTTTGTGCATAGATACCTTGCACCTCATTAATGCCATGAAGGATGACACTGGTCAGTGAACTCTTACACCGTGTTCTAAAGTAAACGCCAAAATCAACCCTAATGCTAATTATTATCCCATTTCGAAAAGTTCTGAGTGTGATGCTGGAAAAGCACAGCAGGTCAGGCAGCATCTGTGATGCAGGAGAATCGACGTTTCGGGCATAAGCCCATCTTCAGGAATGCATTTCTGAAGAAGGGCTTATGACCGAAACGTCGATTCTCCTGCTCCACATATGCTGCCTGGCCTGATGTTTTACTTAAAGACGAGTGGTTTGATCAACTGCATCACACCCGGAATATCTACTTCATATTTGAGGATTTTAAATTTAAAACTGAAACGGCCTAGTGTTACGATGCAGAGGTGGAACACTTATGTTAACTAAAACCCAAGGCCCAGAAAAGCCCACCTCGTTTCGTGATCTGTTAAAATGTGAGAGACAGAGAACTTCTAACTTCCAGGATTAAAAGAAAAAAACAATTTAATTTCCTAACTCAAATAGTGAACATTAAGCAGAAACTATTCACAAATCTGACTCCCGTGTTTCTTAATTACTACCTGACACAAAATCTATAAAAATTCTGTTCCCATAACACAATCAGTCAACATGAGATTAACTTAATGTGGCAGAAATTAAATCCACTCGACTCAACTTTTAGCAAGTGCAAAGAAAACGCTTTATTTTTAACCATTGCATGCAGGATCAATAAAATTGGCAAAAACGCATTGTGTAATGACCATGAATAAAATTTACATATTCTTTTTATACTATTCTTATCACACGATCAAGGACAAGGTCGAGGAAACGTTTGAGTTCTTATTTTCTCATTCCCTTGCCGAGGACATAAATGTCTTTATGTTTTCCTTAGCTGTTTTGCTGATTTCGACTGCTCGCAAGGCTAGGCTGAACGTTTACAAAATTCAGCAAAGACAAGCTGTCTCCTCGAATGCAGAATTCAACAAAGTGTTTGCAAAGTTCGGAAAAGTACTAAATTTAGCAAAGCGTTCTCTTTCTGATTTCACAGTAACTGTTAATTTTGTTAATTTTCTATTGTACTTAATCTCAAGTACAAACAGTCTTTCTTTTCTCCAGTACCTTCAGTATTCCCGGAATTGTCTTCTTTTATTTTACTACGAGAATGTTTTAGACAATAGACAATAGGTGCAATAGTAGGCCATTCTGCCCTTCGAGCCTCGACCACATTCAATATGATCATTTCTGATCATCCTTAATCAGCATCCTGTTCCTGCCTTATCTCCATAACCCTTGATTCCACTATCCTTGAGAGCTCTATCCAACTCTTTCTCAATGAATCCAGAGACTGGGCCTCCACTGCCCTCTGGGGTAGAGCATTCCACACAGCCACCACTCTCTGGGTGAAGAAGTTTCTCCTCATCTCTGTCATAAATGGTCTACCCCGTACTTGTAAGCTGCGTCCTCTGGTTCGGAACTCACCCATCAGCGGAAATATGTTTCCTGTCTCCGGAGTGTCCAATCCTTTAATAATCTTATATGTCTCAATCAGATCCCCTCTCAGTCTTCTAAACTCAAGTGTATACAAGTCCAGTCGCTCCAATCTTTCAGCATAAGGTAGTCCCGCCATTCTAGGAATTTACCTCGTGAACCTACGCTGCATTCCCTCAGTAGCCAAAATGTCTTTCCTCAAATTTGGAGACCAGAACTGCACACAATACTCCAGGTGTGGTCTCACTAGGGCCCTGTTCAGTTTTACATGGAAAGGTACCTTAAACAGATAGGTGTTTTCTACATTATTCTCCAAGATAGCCTGCTCTATGGCATTTGCTCTCTCTGACGAATTTGCAAAATGCCGATTATTTTATACCCCACCCCCCTTTTCAAATTATGGTCTCATTGGTTTATGTTGTCAAAATAATTGATTCAATCTCTTTTGAATTTTAGTAACCTGTGGATAATCTTCGAAAATTGGTTAAATTCAAATCGTTGTCAAAACGGGAACCAAAACTCTGGTTTCCATTTCACAGCCTATCACGGCATGTATATATTTTGTATACATTGTATACATTGAGTCATTTCGACTCCGAGACTTCCAATTCGGGCAGCTGAGCCTACACTTTAATTTTACTTCGAAATTCAGAAAAAAATTTCCTTTCTTACAGTTAAAATACGTGCTTTTGATTGATAATATGAGGCTAGGTTATTAAAATAATTTGAGTGACTCTCAACTCGTTCATAACAAGTGGCTGTGGTAGACTACTAACTAACTCACCCTCAATAGTTCTCTTCAAAAACAAGACTGAACACTCTTCTTAAAGCTGAAGCATTATCATTGTCGCCTAGTTTGAACCAAAAATAATTCGTCTCCAATTATTTTCGCTGTGATGCTGAATAACAAAATGGCCTCTGAAAAGGCAATAACGGCATCTTCTTTATTAAACGGGTACTGGTTACGACGTATTCAGTTAAGGGTCGTGTAAAAGTATCCTCAAAAGCAAAAAAATGAGTGTTCAGGGTGTTGTTTTTTTCACTACCTGAGGCGCTCCCGTTAACTGACACGTATGATGTTGCTGTAGGATTCAGAGGTTAAGTTATCTTTTTTGTAAAGAAAGGTGGAACGATAGGTGGTGAGTTATCTGGATTAAAGTGAAGAGCTTGAGATTCCTTTGAGAGTATAATGAGGTGAAAATGATGTCTTAAGTGCAGATGAGCCAGGATTAGAAGCCGACGGACAAAGTTTCAACAATTTAATGGTGCAACCTGGTCAAATGTACATCGAGCATGAAAGGATCATGCAAAGTAATTTTGTTCGTTGATAAGGATTTTAGAAAAAAAATGTGACGCCCATGGCGGTCTTAGAGAGACGATTATTGTGGAGTACGTCAAACATTCACTTCCTGAAGTAATGAAAAGATAGACCACAACAGCACAATGACAGCTATTCAGCTCTCGATGTTGTGCCGAACTTTATCTTACTCTAAGACCAAACTTAGCTACATAACCTTTATTTTCCTGCGACCTATGTTCCTATGCAAGAGTCACTTAAATTTCCAGAATGTAGTAAATCTACAATCACTGCTGCCAGTGCAGTACAAGCAAACACCACTGTCTGTGGAAGGAATCGACCTCTGATTTATCCTCTAAACGTTCCACCAATCACGTTAAAATTATATTGCCTTGTGATAGCCATTACTGCCCTGGGAAAAAATGTCTACGAATATTCAATCAATCTATTATTTTCCACAACGCTATTCAGCCACCTCTCATCCTTTTGCTACGACGAGAAAAGCGCTAACCTCGTCAGTCTTCCTTCATAAGGCATGCCCTCTAAACCAGGCAGCATTCCGATAAACTTCCTTTGCACCTTCTCGAAAGTTGATATACCCTTTTTATAATGAGCCTTTGTATAACTCAACAGAATATTTGAAATGTCCTCTCACCAGGGCTCTATTGATCTGCAGCATACACTCATGGTTTTTTAAACTCAATCCCCCCGTTCATGAAAGCCTTCTTAACAACCCTCTCAAATTGGTGTAGAAAAGTTGAGGGAGCTTTGTTCCTGTACCCCAAGATCGCTCTGTTTCTCCACACGGTCAAGCATCTCGCATTTAACACTGCATTCTGCATGCAATTTCGATCTTCCAAAATAAATCACTTCACAATTTCCCAGGTCGAACCACATTTGACACTTCTCAGCTCAGTTCTGCATCCACTCACTGTTCCGTATTCCATACAACAACCCAGCACACTCTTCACTACTCTACTAACTACGTGTCATTGGCAAACTTCCTAACCCAACCATCCACTTCCTCATCCAAGTCATTTATAAAAGTCACAAAGTGCAGATATGCCAGAACAGATCCCTGTGGAACACCATTGGTCACCAAACTCTAGGCTGAATACTTTCCATCTACTACTATCCTTCTCTCTTCTATGGGCCATCCTATTCTGTCGCCAGACTGCAAAGTTGCCTGTACCACATGCCTCTGCACTTACTGAATGAGCCTACCAGAGGAATACTTATTAAACGCTTTACTAAAATCCATGTGCACCACATCCACTGCTCTACCTTCAGCAATGTGCTCAATCACATCTTCAAACAATTGAATAAGTACATTGAGGCATGACCTGCCTCTCATGAAGCCATGGTGACTATCTCGAATCAATCAATAGCTTTGCAAGAAATCACAAATCCGAATCTTATCCAATAATTTCCCTATCACAGAGGTAAGGTAGTCCGGTCTGTAATTCTCGCGATTATCACAATTCCCTTTCTTGAATTCTTGCCAAAGAGCACAGACCAAAAGATGTGAGATTAGCTGTGCAACAACTGATTATCATTTGGTTGAAACATCAAAGATTGGCTCCCTACATCAGTTTTAGTGGTGAGGGATAGAAATTGGAGAAAAGAGAGATCCTCTGGTGATAAAGGAAAAGGATACCTCATTGTAGAAAAAGTGATATTGTACCACAGGCTGAATAGGAAACCCATAAGTGGAAAGTGAAAGTAAATAAGCTCAGAGTGCTTATTTAAGTGCAATAAAATAGGCTATATGTAGTTCACTGTTTATGCTTTAGTGAAAATACAGAGAAGACTGACGTCAGAGAATAAGATAAGCCAATGAGTTTTGTGGAAGGTTAAAGGAAAGCACAGTTTATGCTTTAAAGCTTCAACATAACGTCCGTAGGGTGGTTGAGAAGAAGGTGCCAGATATCCGTAACGAATTTATTTATGAGGCTATGGTTCACTCCTATTCGCCATCAGGAGCAGGTGATGAAATGAAAATTTTTAGAGGTACGGGAGCTTGTCAATGTTCGATGGGGAGATATGAAGAGACAAGTAATTGAGAAGGATAATTGCGAGGAAATGTGGCAATGAGTTTAATTCATTGTGAGAGGAGCAGGCCTCCCGCATATCGACTGAATTTGGATAAGCAGTCAAAAATGACGAAATGGTTGTCGAAGGAGTGTAAAATTTCTCGAGTTCACAAATACAACTTGTACTTGATAACGATATAGCAATGTCACAGTTCAAAATGATTTGCACTGTGTTGGAATAGCCAGTGCAACATCAGACAATTGAGGTTCTACAGAAAGCATATTCTGAGACTTTTCCTGATGGTGTGATAACAAGGTCACAAAGTCATAGACTAATGTAAAAGGAGAAATCAAGAATTAAGATTAAAGAAGTTGAAGTGCAATTATCCGAGACCATGTTTGATCAAATGGTGGAACAAAGAAAATAAAAGCAAGAGCAGATGGAGAACAAAGTTCAGAGAAAGTAATTCAAAGCCAATAGAAAAATGGAAGCATGCACAGAAAAAAAAAATCTGAGTGCATTCCAGCATGGTAGTATTTGAAAAGCAAAGTCTTCATGAGCAAATTGAAACCATCACATAAAAAGGTGGATGCAAAATGGGCACATTTTCATCAAGTTATATTTACGGCAGGTTTTAGAAAGTAAGTGCTGCGGGTAGACCATGAACTATTTGCAGGATGTATTTTGAGAGTAAAGAATATTCAAGCCAATGTACAAAAACAATTTTATTGACTTGCACTACACAAGGATATTTTTGAGTTTTGTCAAGAAGTGATAAAACCAGGATTTTTAACACACATTGTTGCATTACGACCCCAGTACGCACCCAATCTGACCCCTACCTAAAAGAAAAAAAAGGTGGGAATCAGTCCTGTTGCCGATAATGGATATTTCCACTAGATTTCCAGAGGCCAATTCATTATGCAATGTTAAGTCTCAAAGAATTGTCGAAGAGTTGCACAACATTTTCACCAGAAATGGGTTACCAACCAAGATGCAATCAGATCAAGGGAAAAATGTTGCAATAAAATTAAAATATTAAACCATTGGTTGCTGTATAGGCAGCATCTAACGCAATTATTGGCTTGTCTCTGAGCAGCAGGTTTGGTGATAAACCTTTTGGCTTAGAGGGAATTTGCAAAAACATAAGTCACATTGCTGGGCCATGTTATTGGACGTGGACGATTGTCCCACGTGCTGGGAACACAAAGGTTATGGAGAGTTTCCCATATGACCTGTTTCAGACTGTCTTTCTCCTGCCACTGAATGCCTCTTTTTCTCATTCAGGCCCAGCCATTGCATCGGCAATCATGTTTTCTCATTCTGGCACATGCACAATTTTGAATTTGAGTGACTTTAACAACAAGTTCACCTAAACAGCCTGCCATTTTGCCATTAAGTTTCTCTACAAAGTTCAATGGGTGATGGTCACTGTATATTATTGTCTCAGATACGTAAGTGGCAACATAAACAATGAAATTTGCAACGCCAACACCAAGCTCAAAGCCTCCTTCTTGACTGTCGAATATTTTTGCTAATGAATATTCAGTTTCCTAGAGAAATAACTGATGCGTCTTTCTTTCCTTTTGTTGTCTTCCTGCAAGACCATAGCATGGATAACCACATCACTTGCATCGATAGCCAACTTTAACAGCTCTACTTAATTAGGTCTGCCTAGCATTGTGGCAGTTATTAACACAGCTTTGAGTCAGATCCATTCAGACAGTCCTCCGTACATTGAAGCCTCTTGCCTTTTTTATGCTGTTCAATAAGTGAAGCATCCACAATGCTAACATTTGGTGTGAACTTCAGTCCCTGAACCACAGTACTGCTCTTCTAGTTGATGGTACTTAAAAATTTCCCAATTATCTTTGTTTTTGCATCACGTGGACCATTTGTCCGTGTCCAATAAACTAGCCAAGAACGGTGACATGGGCTTTCACAAATTCATGTTTAGAAAAATATATCAAAAGCCTGCCTTCTGAAGTCGATGGAACAAGTCTGATAAATGTTGAAAATGTTCCTTCCAGATATAAGCAGAAATCACCACGCCATCTACAGACGTGACAAGATTGGGTAATTCAGCATTGAATTGTTTGTTAATCTCTGAAAAATGGCAGGTGCAATTTTCATAATATATGGCATGAGTTAAACTGATGCAGTCCGTTCTGTGTTACAAAAGCCGAAATTACCTTCTCTCTTTCTCACTAAGTTATGGACCAGTATTCTCTGAGCAATTCGACATAGACATAGAAGTTGCTTGTCCCAACTTTTGAACACAGACTTACAAATGCAAACTCGGATATGCATCAGCCTTTCTAACTGCATTGACTTTGCGATAGTCTACACATGACCTTTGGGTGCCATCTGGTTTTGGCATCGCTAGTATCGGTGGGCTTCAGTCGCTGTAACCCTAGTTATGTCATTTGAAGCGTGTGTTTAATCTCTTTTTGAACCTGCGCCAACTGCAGAAGGTTATGCATGCAAGCATGTTGCTTCAACGGAATAGGATCGCTTGTGTCTACATCATTCACAATTGGTTGAGTTCTTCCTAGCTTTTTTCTACATACCTCCCCATGTCTTAAAATAATTCTTTCAGATCATTTCGATTGTTCTCTGGGAGTTAAATTAATAATTTAGAACGATTTATGATCGCTTCCTCATTGTTCAATTTATTTTGTCTAATGTGCAATTCAGAATCCTCTGAAATTGGTTCTTCCCTCCGTGTTGGTACTAGTAATGCAGCCTCCTGTGGCTTTGCTTTCCTGTGACAATACCTTTTCAGTATATTCACAGAATACACTCTGTGAGATCTCTTTCTGTCTGGAGCCCTTATGAATTAGATCAGCTCACTGAATTTCCATTTGTCTTGATTATGTCCACAAAATTTTTTTTTAAAGATTCACCTATTACTGGAAATAATATTAACACTTTCTCCCCGCCAGCAAAGTTGCGATTTTTTTGGTGTCTTATCTGCTTCCTTCTTCCTTTTATGTTGTGGTACTCTTGAATGCTGTCTCACCATCTCTCCAGATTAATTTAATCGTTGCCAAAAATTTGACACATAATCTAAATGTGCGTCTCTTAATTCTGAATAAATAATTTCTCCTTCATCAATTTGGGCACCTCAAGCCAAAAAAAAACTAATTAAAATGGACTGAATTCGGTCAAATAATTTTCTAATTCTCT
Organism: Chiloscyllium punctatum; assembly: GCF_047496795.1. Taxonomy (NCBI): domain Eukaryota; kingdom Metazoa; phylum Chordata; class Chondrichthyes; order Orectolobiformes; family Hemiscylliidae; genus Chiloscyllium; species Chiloscyllium punctatum. Next base: position 37,018,934 of record NC_092772.1, read on the forward strand.
GATCCAAACAGTCCAAACGGAATTCCCTTATCCCAATTATCTTGATAGTTTTCACTCTAAGCTCTAATTATGGTTTTCAACGATCGATGTCACCTTTCAACCTGGTTTTATTCCTAAACTCGTAATATGGCACTTGAATAATTTTGCTGTGAAGTTTGAGCCTTGATCTGATTGGGTATCTGTATCTAGTCAAACACTGGAGCAATTCCTCTTACAGTCCTGATAGCTGTGATATTGTGTAACAGGACGGCCTCTGCAAATCCAGTGGACATGTCCATTCTTATCAACAAATACTGATTGCCACTTTATGTTTCAAGTAGGGGTCTGATGCAATCAATTAAGACTCGTGTAAATGATTGCTCAAATGCAGATTTAGGTATAAAGGATGAGGCATTTAATACTGCCTATGTATGACATGTCTGGCAAAACACAACTACATCTTTGTGCAGTCCAGGCCAGTAAAAAATGATTTCCATTTTAGCTTGAGATTTTATCAGTCCTAAAATTCTCCATTAAGTTCGCTTGTGTGTCACTCGCAATACCACCTTTCTCTTACCCACTGGCAAATCGATTTAATGGGTTTTTATGCATTTCTCCTCTGCCTGAATCAATGTTGGTCTGCATTAACTCATTAAGACGTCTTTTTTGAAAGATAATAACATTCAGGTATACATTCGGATTTTTTTTTTCTGTTTATGCCTTTTGATATACTAGCTTTCAAGTTTCGTCTTTCTGATGTAAATCAGTTAATTTCTTTGAGCTTAAGATGTCTGCTGCGCCAACTATCTGCTCCTCGCTTAAATATGATTAAATAAGATCTCTGCTAATTGCACTTAAGCTTTCTTATCTGGACTCTTTGATCTCTCCTGCTTCAACTGGTGACTTTGTTACCTTGGTATCACACCGTCAGGAAAATTCCCAGAATATGTGTTCTGCAATGGTTCAGTTGCCGGAATTTCAACCGTCTTTTCAAACACAGTAGCCTGCACTGCTCCGAGTGAATCAGCGGCATCATTACCAAAGACAAATTATATTCCTGGGGCTGACAACTTCTAGCATGTCTTCTGAACCGTTCATTGCCCTCTTTACATAATTTAGCACTTCTTGTCTTACGTGAATTCCCATTGCTTCTACCTTTGTCTGAAATAATCCTTCACAGATTCAAGTCTTCTCATCTTTCAACATCACAGACTGACAGGATCCTTTATCTCTCAAAAATGCAAACTCTTTACGTGCTGGTCCAGGCCCATTTGAATAAACGTCATCTTTGCAGGTACATTGTTTGAAAGGTTCTGGCACTTCCTTATTAACCAACGTCTCACCAGCTTGTACATTCTCGTGCAACGTTTTAGACTCCACTGTGCTTTCTGTTACCATGCCGACAAAATTCACTGGCTTACTCTGTTTTGCAAAAGCTAGCTTCCCAATTTTTTTCCACTAACCAACCAATACTGTGATTTCATGTGGCCAAGGTTATTGCAGTGAAATCACCAGAGCTTTTAGACTTCTCACTCTTTTCAAGCTTTTCCTTTTTACCACGTAGTGAGTTATCTTAATGATCTTCACCAAGATCTGTCTTTCCCTTTTCACTTGAATATTTCTCTTCTTCCCAATTTCTGCACCTCATGGATGAAGTTGATGTTGGAAGCCAAGTTTCGATTTATGGACCAACTGGTAAACATCAGCCATTTCAGCTGTTATCGTTGCCGTTTTAACTCTCTGCCCTTTCAAATGAGTCTGCACTACTTAAGGAAGTGAATTTTGAACTCCTCAAAAATAATCATCTCACAAAAAGCATAATGTTAATGCCCATATCCACCTTACAAGACTACTTTGTTAGATACTTTCAAACTCTTTGTAGATTTAAACAGGGTGCATTCTTTGGTTCCTGAAACCTTGCCTGCAGGCTATTGACAGAAGATCATATGCACTTAAACTGGCTTTCATCATTACGTCAGATGCACCAGATTCAGCATCTTATAGTGATGCAAATACCTGGCTAGCTCTACCTACAATTTTCTTTGGATCAACAAAACCCAAACGTCACTGGCCACTACGTTTGTTTATCGACCATTTAAATTCAGAAGAAAAAGGTTTCAAATTTAAGCTATGATGGTAAATATTTTAACACTTCATCAACAGATCGTTGGCTACGTTGGGTTCGTTCATTCGGACTCTCTTCCTCACGAAGTCTTCCTTCAGCCTTCAGTTCCTTTCTTCTAAATAACTTTACTAACTAAGTGTCAATTTTGAAGTTCCAAACTCCTCTTTTTCTTCCTTCCATCTCTTTCCTTTTCACTCTCAACTCTCATTCTTCCTCTCCCTCTTTCTCCCTTTTTTCTCTCTCCTTCTGAAGTTTTGGCTCGTTCTTCTCTCTCTCTCTCCCTCTCTCTATCTCTCTCTCTATCTGAAGGAGGCAGCTCCAGCTCCAGCTGATGTACTATCGCCAGAAGCTTGGCCTTGACCTCATTTTGCAAAACCCGCAAGTTTACTTCTTCCACCTCGAGAAATCTCCTGATGACGGAAGGAGTCATTGATATCCCAAGCACTGTTTCAACCAACCGAATTCAACACCCAGGACAAGAGGCACGAACACATACCACTCTCTGCCTTTGAGTCCCACAACCCCGTTCTCAAATTGGAACTACAGGAAAAATCCCCAAATATCCCCAATTTTTAGGGACCAGGCCAGACACCTCAAAAGATTTCAAGAAAGTAGACTAGAACCAAAATTTGCTACTTGTTTTAAGCATGTGTAAAGTGAATATTCTAAGATAGTTGCCGGTGGTCGTTTTAATTAGTTTTAAACATTACAGATTTTATTTATCATTTACCATATAAAACACAAATTCGAGAGAACGAAATACAGAATATGTTAACATATCAGAGAACTCAAAGATTCTCCCAACTTGATGATGCTGTACCAAATTTTCGGAGTTTATGTCATTTTCGAATTCACTGGAAAAAAGAAGCCAACGACAGCATAGCTTTGTCAAAGGAGTAGCATCGTCACAGAATTCAAGGTGGCTATTGATGCGAAAATGTAGGCATTGGTGCTAAACTCTTACAAGATGACGAAGAGAGGATAGAAAGACGCATTGGTATTAATTTCCAAGAAAAAATCACGTACTCCACTTTTGAGAAGGAAACTTTGAGATTGGTATTAATGTTACAACATTTCAATATCTATATTTGCAGCAACGTGTCTGAGCCAATTGTACGCACTGAACAGAGCAGGACAATCGAACATAATGAGCAGCACAATGTCACAACTTGGATGAAGAAAGGTGGAGGCATTCAGTGGCAGGAGCAGTTCGACTGAAATAGACTGCAGTGATGATTATGTGCATGCTTAGAATCAATGTAATGTGTGTGTTTTTCAGTGTACCAACAAAATAATAATAAGTGTTTTCAACATGATTCGATTGTGTCTTGGTGATTCAATTTTATTAAGGGGGTCGGGCTGTTGTGATAATGATTTAGCTTTAAGATGTTTTGTTATCCTTTAGTTTAAGACAGATTGAACAAGAAATTCTGAGCTGGCTGGAAGAAAGTAATCAGCTACTGTGGTCTTTTTGGTTGAAGTTGGACAAAATTAGGCGGGTCACGCTTTCTAGTTATTCATTTTAGTTTTTACCAAGTGTTGCTGTAAGCTTGAAGAAGTCAATGCTATAGTTTCCATCCCTCGTTCAAGCTAGAAGTGCAGTGTAGTCTCGGATGTTGGGAGACCAGTTGGACCAATCTAACTCCATACTATCGAGTAAGTACATACAGTCGTAACTACTGGAATGGCTCGGCAAAAGTGCAAGTTTACTTAGAAATATTTAATTTAGAGAAGACTGATGTCATGCTGAGCCTCAATATGCTATGTGGAAAATTTAGAACCGTCAGGAGTCTAGCGCCAGTGTGGGACAAGTACAGTGTGGAAGAAACAAAAATAGCCCCAAAGCGCAAACTATTTTGCATTAGTTGGGCAACTGATCTCGTAACTGTGATTGTGACTTTGTTACAACCAAGACAAAGAATTTTTCCTTCAGCCTGAGAGAATGAATGAGAGCGCTCGCTTTGATTTGAAGCACATATTGTTTAAAAGAAAAAAAGTACCACATGGCGATGACATACAGGCAGATAGGTAATAAAAGCCAGCTAATATCGGTCAAAATAATTTTGACCAATCAACCTAATTAAACGTGCTATACATAACAGTAGAAAGACACATGGAAATATCAAAACAAATAAAACCTAATCGGAAAAAGTGAGGACTGCAGATGCTGGAGACCAGAGTTGAAAAATGTGGTGCTGGAAAAACACAGCAGGCCAGGCAGCATCCGAAGAGCAGCAGAGTCGACGTTTTGTGCATAAGCCCTTCTTCAGGAATGAGGCTGGTGTGCCAAGCTGGCTGAGATAAAGGATGGGGGAGGGAATTTGGGGGAGGGACGCTGAGAAAACGATAGGTGGAAATAGGTGAGGGTGAGGGTGACAGGCAGGAGAGGGGGTGGGGGTGGAGAGTTCGGGAAGAAGATTGCAGGTCAAGAGGGCGGTGCTGACTCCAGGATAAGGTGAGGGAAGGGGAAATGAGGAAACTGGAGAAATCTACATTCACCCCGTGTGGTTGGAGGATTCATAGGTGGAAGATGACTCGCCCTTCCTCCAGGCGTCATGTGGTCAGGGTCTGCCATGGCGGAGGCCAAGGACTTGCATGTCCCTGGTGGAATGGGAGGGGAGTTAAAGTGTTCAGCCACGGGGCGGTTGGGTTGATTGGTGCTAGTGTCCCAGAGGTGTTCCCTGAAACGTTCTGCAAGTACGTGGCCTGTTTCCCCAATGTCGAGGAGACCACATCGGGTGCAACAGATACAATAAATGATGTGTGTGGAGATGCAGGTGAATTTGTGACGGATATGGAAGGATCCATTGGGGCCTTGGTGGGAGGTGAGGGGGGAGGTGTGGGCGCAAGTTTTGCACTACATGCAGTTGCAGGAGAAGGTGCCAGGAGTGGAGGTGGGTTTGGTGGGGGGCGTGGCCCTTATGAGGGAGTTACGGTGGAGCGGTCTCTCCGGAACACTGATGGGGTGGGGAGGGAAATATATCCCTGGTGGTCGGGTCTGTTTGGAGGTGGCACAAATGACGGTGGATGATACGATGTATCCAGAGGTTGGTGGGGTGGAAGTTGAGGACCAGTGGGGTTTAGTCCTGGTGGTGATTGGAGGGGCAGTGTTCAAGGACAGAGGTGCGGGAAGTGGAGGGGATGCAGTGGAGAGCATCGTGGACCACACCGGAGGGGAAATTGTGGTCTTTGAAGAAGGAGGCCATTTGGGTTGTTCAGTAGTTTAATTGGTCCTCTTGCAAGCAGATGCAGTGGAGGCGAAGGAATTGGGAATATGGGATGGCGTTTTTACAAGGGGCAGGGTGGGAGGAGGTGTAATCTAGGTAGCTGTGGGATTCAGTCGTTTTGTAGTATTGTCGTTGGCATCAAGGACGTCATCATATATTTTCACCAGCATTTGTTCAAATGGTTTTAGTATCCATTTCACAGTTATTATCTTCTCATCTTAGTTTGTAACTTCAGGAGCAACCTTTAGGAAATTAGTCGAGTTTCTGAATCCTTCATAACAACTTCAGACATAGTCGTAGCTTCACTAAGAATCTGCCAAGCAAATTTCACAGCTATAGGTTAAACTGGGAAAAGGATTTTTTTGTAGTTCTCCATCTCATCCTGCATCAAGTATTCTTGGCACATTAACCCAATCATGCAGTGTGAACGAGTCTGGAGAAATGCTTCCTACTTTTTCTTAACCTCGACCTGATTTTCTCTCGTCAACCAGAGTTCCCTATTCGCAGCAACCTTTCCTTTTACCCCAACAGGAATATTGTATACTGTCGCTGGACCATCTTTATCTCATTTTACAATGATAAAGGTTGTGTTCTCACAAAATGGAAACTCCCCAATTCCTGCATCTCGTTAAAATGGAAACTGCCACTTGAGAATAATGAAAAAAAATACAAATTATTCCAAACGAACGTTTTGATGAGGTGAGCTCTGGTAAGTCATTTAGATCTGTAGGTTAAGACTTCCACAGAGAATGCTTTCTACCAGAGCAGCACCAGGTCAGTGTCCGGCACACAGACAGAATGGGCAAATAGTTTCACATCTGAACTCACATCACCTAGCCTAGGTATCGGAAGCTGTGTTCACCTATTCTGGTAAAGATCTCCAAAATTAGGTCATCAAGGTCGGCCCAATAGTCCGATATAAAAAAAATCCATCATTCAAATTTGCATTCCCTCAGGATACACAACCTTTTCTCAGTCCCATCCTGCAGGTTTAACAAACCAATCTCGGTCCCATCCTTCAGGAAACACAACCCATTCTATTATTCTATGAATCCCACTACCTCTATCCTCTTGCAGGATCCATGTCCCTTCGACCATTTCGACCATCCTTCAGGTTCTGCATACCTTTCTACCTTGGTAAAATGGCCCAGACTCTACCAGTCTTCCTCCCATGCATTACTCAACAGAAGGGTCCGGTGGGTGGCGGGGCTCACAGAGATAAGGAGGGATATCAGGACGGGAGGGTTATGCAGCTTTTAGGTATGTTGTAGTGGCAAAAAGAAGCTTTGGCAATTTTGAGGGTCCATTCTAAAATATGAGGTAACAGAGCTAAGAAGGAGTGTAGCCACTCGAAGAGGTTTCACAGGTTTTCAGTTACATGGACTTGAGGAAGTTACAAAAATAGGGAATGTTTAATGTTGAAGGATTTTGCAGAAACTCTTTACAGGGTTAAAGACAGGTTTCTTGCGTTGTGTGGAGTTACAGAAAAATCTTTGTGGTCCACGTCCACAGATCCTACAAAGTTGTCACCCAAGTTGATAGTGGTGTTAAGAAGATATATGATGTTTTGGCTTTCATTTGCAAGGACATTGAATTTAAGAGCCGTGAGGTTATGCCGCTGCTCTGTACAGCCCTGGTTAGACCACACTTGGAATTTTATGTTCAGTTCTGGTCGCCTCATTACATGAAACATGTGGAAGCTTTGCAGAGGGTGCAGACATTTTTCAGGATCCTGCCTGCACTGGTGCGCAGGTCTAATGAGGAAAGGTCAGGTGAGCCAGGGCTTTCCTTCAGATTTTATTAGGTTTCATTCCCAACAGTGTGGAAATAGGCCCTTCAGCCCAGCAAGTGTAGCTCACCGACCCTCCAAAGAGTAGCCCACCCAGACCTATTCACCCTAACTAATACACATATTTCTATGGAAAACTTAGCAATAACAATTAACCTTACAATCATAACTTTGGACTGTGGGAGGAAACCCACACAGACACAAGAGGAATGTACAAACGCCACACAGACTGGAGGCTGGAATCGAGCCCCGGTCCCTGGTACTATGAGACAGCAGTGCTAACCGCTGAGGCACCATGCCACCACATTCATTGGTTGGAATGTAAAAGAATGTGAGGTGACCTGATAGAGGTGCATGCGTTGATGTGTGCATACATAGAGTACATGGCCCGGTACTTCTCCCATTGCGAAAATGGCTATAACGAGGAAGAATAATTTAAAAGGAATTGGTGGAAGGGCCAGGGAGATATCAGAGTTAGATTCTATGCACAGAAACTGGTGGGTGAGGGAATGCATTGCCAGCGTTGGTGGAAGTTTCAGATACATTGTGGGCATTAATAAATCCACAGCTTGGGATCTGCGAGGCACACTAATGTCCTGATCTCATTTCATCTTTATTTCAAGCATGCACAAACGAGCAAATTCCAGAGCTGAGATGTGAATGACAGCATTTGACATCAAGGCCATGTTTGCCTTGATGAAACAAATTCTGAGTTAATAGTGATTAGGGCCAAAACATTCTCATAGCTGGAGCCATATTCAGAAACATAAGTAGGTTAGTCACCTCACCTTCAAGACATCTCTGCAATCGAACTGTTATTACATGTATGAGACCCACATTTCGTCTGTTGCTTTAAAACTGACTTTATTTTAAAAGCGGACTTAATTAAAAGGTCAAAAGTGGAGATGGTTAACAAATATTGCAAATGTTCAATGCAATGTTGTGACCTTTGACACGAAAGCAGCTCATGTGCAGCAATATCAATACCCAAATATATTCCAGCAGTGCTTTCAAAATTGCGAAATCACAATCGTCCTACACACGTGCTAGGTAAAAGCTATTTCCAACATCAGTGAATTAACACATTGCAAATACTTATTTAATTGTGTCATCATCACAAAATCGCAAACTATCAAAAGTCCATGTGCTAACTATTGTTCAGAAGTTGAACTGGAGAATCGATATCAACAGAGTGTCTGAGAGCAATCCGGAATCAAGGAATTGAGCAGCATATTAGTAATCCCTTCTTTCTGCAAAGCTTATCCAACATGTATCAGGCGTAACCCAGGAGCATAATGGAATACTCCTAATTATCCTCAGTGAGTGAAGTTCCAAGATCACTCAAAAATGTTAACAACATCCAGGACTGGCAAGGCATCTATGTACATCAAATCTTTTCAGTGACAGCAGTGGCAGCAGTGTATACCATCTGCACAGTGTACAGCAGAAATTCGGTTTGGCTCAGCTGTAACGATCTTCTGAACAAACAATTAATTCAAACCAGAAAGTCAATTCAACCTGATATAAGCGAAAACCATCACCTGCATGTTATCTTCGTGGCCACTTATCATATTTGCTGTGAAATACCTGACAGGTTCTTCTGCATCAATGTTTTAGAAAAAAAAACTCACGCCCTCCCACCGCCTGCACCTTCACTGCACTAGAGCACTATGTACACAACAGTAACTGCAGGGGTAGAAGGAGACAGCTCACGACACAGTCTCAGGGGAAGCTAGGAAAAAGCCAACATGTTTATGCAGCCAGAATCTTCGAGAACCCATCAGTGAAAAAAATAAACACATAGTATAAATGATATAAGCAAAAGTGTGCAAAATGTTATAGATTAGCCATGTTGCATTCACCAAAAATGCAGACCTCATGAAGAATTAAAAATAGCCTTTTTGAGGTCGTGTGTTCTCTTGTTTTTGGCTAATATATTTTAATTTGACAAGAATAAAAACACTAAAGTTCACCATAAAGCATGCAATCTGATTGAATTGAATTGAGTAGGCTTTATAGTTACTATTCTGTCAATATTTCTTTACTGTTGTCCAGACAAATGGTGCATACTTTGTCCTTAATTTCAAAAGGACGTATGTGCACTTAAAGTGCCTTTTTGATGGCGGATGTAGTTGTCCTGCTTTTGAGACACGAATTTCACGTCCAAATTCGTTTATAGGCCTTGATGGTTTACGAAAACGTCCCCATTACAAAGTGAAATAGAATAATTTGCGCCTTCCAAGTCTTTAACTATCATCTCATGGTAGGTGGTGGCAGATTTAGTCATTCAAAACCGTCGATTTTCTAGCATCAGCATTAACGCCTCACTAACTACAAACATGTGTAAATGTTAAAGTTTGCCAAGCAACACCACATTGAGGCACTGTGGCGAAACACTTTGGAAGCATGCTGCATTAATTAGCTGAACAACGATTATATAAAATTGTTGCCAACACGATATTATACTGCATATGCCTGCAGTGATTTCTGAAACTGATATTTTATTGAATTTATAATCAATATTAGGATATTGCAGATTGGTCCCGCTGATAGAAACATAGAGAAAACATAACGAAGTTTTATATTCGTGGAACAGCAAATAGGAGTCGACTTGCATTTTGAATTGAATATTTCTGTACATTGTGGACCTTAATGAAGTATGAACAAACTCATCTGCACTTCAAAAATGTGAGTCCTGATAAATGCAAAACAGCAATGTTTGTCCACAGATTTTAACACTAGAGACTGGTAATATCTGGTGCAGAATGTTAGTCTATGTTTTATCTGGAATCGAATGGAGCCCATGGCTCTTAATTGTTGCGCAAATATGCAATACATTTGGTCAAATTTAACAATATTGTATCATTAAACATGCCTGAAGTAATGTTCTTCACAAAGTAAATCCGGGAGATGGCTGAACTTCAAGGGTATTTTAACGGAATGATCGACTAACGTGTGAATGAATTGCAGACATTGCTCGAAAGAAATCTGGTCATTCTGCTTTTGTTTCTGTCTGATACAATCATACTTCATCAGTATGAAGTAAATGTGACTACGATCGATAAGTAACATTTTTTGTACTCATCTTATTAGATCTGAATAAGCTCCAAGAAGATCTAAGAAATAAAGGTGAAAGTAATTTCAGTGTTATTCATTCTTGGATTCTTTTTTAAAATGTCATATATTATAGGTGAAATACAGAATTATCCATTAATTAAGTCCAAAAAATGCATATTGAGCAGAATGAACCTTTATTTCAAGTGACATAATTCATTTTTACGGAGAATATTTTTCATTCATAGTTTTGTGAAAAACCTTAGAATTCAGTTATTTATCCAGCTGCATTTTCATTCAAGCCAACAATCCATGATCTGCATCTCAACAACATATTGTTATAATCGAGAAATTGTCAAGTAAAGTTTTGCCAGAGCCTCTTTATTTATGGAAATGCAACCTTTTTTCCTCATTAGATTACATTACAGTGTGGAAACAGGCCCTTCAGCCAAACAGGTCCACACCGACCCACCCATACATTTACCCAACACTACGGGCAATTTAGCATGGCCAATTCACCTGACCTGCACATCTTTGGACTGTGGGAGGAAACCGGAGCAAACCCACGCAGAAACGGGGAGAACGTGCAAATTCCACTCAGGTAGGAATTGAACCCTGGTCTCTGGCGCTGTGAGGCAGCAGTGCTAACCAGTGTGCCACCGTGCTACCCACACCGTACCTCACCTGTCCGATAAGAAGACAATATTTCTCACATAATTTGTTTTATAACATAGAATATAGAACATTACAGCGCAGTACAGGCCCTTCGGCCCTCGATGTTGCGCCGAACTCTCATACCAATCTGAAGCCCATCTAACATATACCATTCCAATAAACGTCCATATGTTTGTCCAATGACGACGTAAATGTACTAAAAGTTGGCGAATCTACTAGCGTTGCAGGCAAGGCATTCCATAGCATTACTTCTGTCTGCCTAAAGAAACTACCTCTGACAACTGTCCTATGTCTATCTCCCGTCAATTTAAAGCTATGCCCCCTCGTGATCGCCTTCACTATTTTTGGAAAAAGGCTCTCCCTGTTCACCCTATCTAACCTTCTGATTATCTTATATGTCTCTATTAAGTCACCTCTCAACCTTCTTCTCTCTGACAAAAACAGTCTCAAATCCCTCAGCCTTTCCTCGTATGACTTTCCCTCAATACCAGGCAAAATCCAAGTAAATCTCATCTGCACCCTTTCCATAGCTTCTGCATCCTTCTTATAATGTGGTGACCTGAAATGTACACTGTACAACAAGTGCAGCCGCACTAGCATTTTGTACAGCTGTAGCATAAACTCATGGTTCCAGAACTCGATCCCTCTATTAATAAAAGCTAAAACATTGTATGCATTCTTAACAACCCTGTCAACCTGAATGGCAACTTTCAAGGATTTGTGTACCTGGACACCGAGATCTCTCTGCTCATCTACACTATCAAGAATCTTACCTTTAGCCCAGTACTTTACATTCCGGTTACTCTGACCAAAGTGAATCACCTCACACTTGTCCGCATTAAACCCCATTTGCCAACTCTCAGCCCAGCTCTGCAGCTTATCTATGTCTCTCTGTAACCAACAACATCCTTCGTCACTATCAATGATTCCACCTACCTTAGTGTCGTTTGCAAATTTATTAACTCACCCTTCTACACCCTCATCCAGGTCGTTTACAAAAATGATAAATGGCAGTGGACCCAACACCGACCCTTGCGGTACAGCACTGGTAACTGGACTGCAGGATGAACATTTCCTATCAACACCACCCTCTATCTCCTTTCAGCAAGCCAAGTATTGATCCAAACTGCTATATCTACGAAAATCCCATTCCTCCGCATTTTGTAAAATAGCCTACTTTGGGGAACCTTATCGAACGCCTTGCTGAAATCCATATGCACCTCATCAGCTGGTTTACTCTCATCTCCCTGTTTGGTCGCCTTCTCAAAGAACTCAATAAGGGTTGTGAGGCACGACCTACCCTTCACAAAATCGGGCTGACTGTTCCTAATCAAATTAGTCTTGTCTAGATGATTATAAATCCTATCTTTTATAACCTTTTTCAACACTTTTCCAAAAACTGAAGTAAGACCTATTGGTCTATAATTACCAGGATTGTCTCTACTCCCCTTGTTGAACAGGGGAACCACGTTTACTATCCCCCAGTCTTCTGGCACTCTTCCTGTTGACAGTGACAATGTAAAGATCAGTGCCAAAGGCTCGGCAATCATCTCCCTGGCATCCCAGAGGATCCTAGTATAAATCCCATCCGGCCCAGGGGACTTATCTATGTTCACACTCTACAGGATTTCTAATACCTCCTCCTTGTGAAGCTCAATCACACCTCTTCCAGTAGCCTGTATCTCAGTAATCTCCTCGACAACATTGTCGCTTTCTAGAGTGAATACTGTTGGAAAACAGTCATTTAGTGCTTCCCAATCTCCTCTGAATTCACACTAACTTCCCAATACTATCCTTGATTGGCCCTAATCTTACTCTCATCATTCTTGTATTCCTTAAATACCTATAGAAAGCCTTAGGGTTTACCCTGATCCTATCGACTAACAACTTCTCATGTCTCCACCTGGCTTTTCTGAGCTCCCTCTTTAGGTCTTTCCTGGCTACCTTGTAACACTTTAGCGCCCTAGCTGAACCTTCACATCTCATCCTAACATAAGCCTTCTTCTTCCTCTTGACCAGAGATTCCACTTCCTTCGTTACCCACGGATCCCGTGTTCTTCAGCTCCCTCCCTGCCAGACAGTTACATACTTATCTAGGACACATAGTAGCTTTTCCTTGAATAAGCTTCACATTTCTAATTTGCCTATCCCCTGCAGTTTCCTTCTCCATCCTATGCTTCCTAAATCACGTCTAATCGCCTTTCCCCCAGCTATAACTATTTCCCAGTGGTATGCACCTATCCCTTTCTATCACTAAAGTAAACATAACAGAATTGTGATTGCTATTACAAAAGTGCTCACCTACTTCCAAGTCTAACACCTGATCGGGCTCATTACCCAGTACCAAATTTAATGTGGCTTCTCCCCTTGTTGGCCTGTCTACATACTGTGTCAGGAAGCACTCCTGCACACACTGGACAAAAACTGACCCATCTCTCGTACTCGTACTATAGTTTTCCCAGTCAATATTTGGAAAGTTGAAGCCCCCATGTCAAATATCCTGTCTCTCTCACTCCTATCGAGAAACATCTTTGCTATCCTTTCCTCCTCATCTCTGGAACTATTCGGAGGCCTTTAGTAAACTCTCAACAGGGTGACTTATCCTTTCCTGTTTCTAACTTCAGCCCATACTACCTCAGTTGATGAGTCCCCAAACATCCTTTCTGCAACTGTAATACTGTCCTTGACCAACAATGCCACACCTCCCCCAGTTTTATCATCTTCTCTTCTTTACCATCATTTCCTTGTGGATTTGCCTCACCGCAAAGATGTCCTGTGTCTATGCAGTGTTTTTTTTTGGAGCCTGAGGAATTTTTAAAGCTTTATTTTCAGATATTGTAAATTTGAACCTGAAATGAATACAAATGAAAAGTCACATCTAATAGATAGTTCACAATGATGGCGGTCAAGCTGCCACGATTATCATTTGATTATGTAAAGTAGAATGAAATCAATCAATTATCCAGCGCACTGCAGGTGAAGCTACTTTACAATCGATTGCAATGAAACTCCTCATGTTTGTGGAGATATCATATGTTGTACAGCAAATTTGTTTGCTTCTCTGTATCTACGTTTGTGGTGATCACAATCTTCATCAGTGCTGTTCATTGTAGCAGTTAATTATCACGGCACTGGGTATGCCATAGCTTTTATCTGTCGTCACGACAGGAACAATCAAAATAACATGTTATCTATGTCTATCTGCATCACTGAAGATTCAATGTGTTTTAACAAAATTTTTAAATATTTAAAGTGGATAAAATTAAATCAACTTCAAATTATATTATTGTCACTTGGTGGGTAGGTGTGGTCACTGTGATGTGATCGATAGACCAGTAATTCACTGACCAAAATAATTTTCTGAGAAGAGTCATTTTGATTCGTGCCAAGGCAGGTGGTGGAAGTTTAATTCTATTTTATGAAAAAAGTGTCTAATTCTTCTAATTACATCACTGCCGGTTAACAGGAGAGAGAGAAAAAGGGTCACGTATCAACTTCAGCGAAAGAACCTGCCCTAATTGTTCTGAGGAAGGTTTGACTCCTGACCCAAAGCAATGTGGTCTTCTCTGAAATGCTGACTGCGCAATGAGGAATGAGCAAATAATTCACACATGGACAGTGATGTCCGAATTCTGGATTTTAAAAAAAATCAATTATGACAGTTGAATAAAGAGGGTGACATTTTTTGCATTGATTTCAACAAACTGAACGTATCTAACGTTAGAAAATTGACTGTCTTGAAAATAAATTATTCGTACATATCATGTTTTCCAGATGAGGAGCTAAACCGTTGTGACACTGGTAAATTGTTTGGAATTGCTTCATGTTAGAACTTCAGTCCTTAAATATTCACATATTGCTGTTTACTTCTCACAATTTTATAAATGATTTTCATTTGCACTTTGTTCTTGGCTAACAGATGCAGAATTGCTCAAGAAAAACAAAGGTGACAAACACGAACAATCCTCACGCAAATTTATCTGCATATTTCTGTATGTTACTTCGTGACAGCTCAGTGATAAACACTAATCAGATTACTATAGTTCCTGTTAGTTTCTGAGGCCAGCATTATAGAGAAGTGAACCTTGCACAGCATATCGAAAAGTAAATTTTGTGATTGCAATACCTTTAACTCTCCCTGAAATCAAACGATTCTGGCATTTCAAGTATGACTAAAATCATTTCTGCTATATTCATACGAATACAGCTCAAACGTTCGTGAGCGTTGGGGCATCAAACAGATTCGAAGTTTAGGTACTCAACCCAGATGTAAATCTTCTTCTTCCCACCTCTCTATCATCTATTTTGATTCACTCTCCTTTTTGATATCAATACATGAGTCATGTTACTAAATTACGAATTTATGAAAATTAGAATACACTCATTCCATTTCAAACAATGACTTTTTAATGACTCATCTAGAGCGTTTGAAACGCAGAATATAGGAGCAGGGTAGAACAGTCGGCCGATTATGCCTACTCCTCTGTCAACATGATCAGTACAAATCATGCAACTCACGAACTCTTATCTGTTCTGTTACAATCTACTTTGATCACATTAGTTGTGTCAATTTCATTCACATTTCCTTATGAAAGTGTTAACGTTTTGGACTCAATAATTTCCTGTCTCCTCTACAATTCTACAGTACAACTCATTTTACTTGAAGAGATGTCACCTCACGGATATCCTTAAAAAAAATCTACCACTTATTGTTCGACTATTGCTTTTGGTATGGAATGTAAAGTCGTGAAGATTATCATTCCTGCATAGATACTTTATGCTAACATGTGGGATAGGCTGCAACGGTAGAATTGTCGACATATGTTTCCACATTCCAGTCGTTTGTGCTCCAACATAAGTTATTAACACTAATGATAGACAAGCTAAACGTAAGAACAACATTTTTGGATGAATGTTTTTTATCCTTCTGTCTCTGTGCATTTTTTCCTTATCTTTCAGAACTACAAGATGCTTTGGAGAAATTATGTAAGACATGCAGATTAAATGCATACATCTTATTAAATTAACATATTGCTCGATCTGGTGATACTTTACCGAGCACAAATTCGATAAAAAGTTGCAAGTGATTTCAGCAAACATATAAACACTAGAGAAGAAGTCACATGAGAAGACTCGAAGAGATAAGATATATATCTCGCACACACAGTCACACATGGCTGACATGGTAAAAGTGGTAGACATCGTCTATATGGATTTCTGTTCGGCCTTTGATAAGTTTCCGCATTATATGGAAGATGGGATTGCATGAAATCCAGGGCGAGTTGTCAAACTGGATTCAAAATTACTTGTTGGTCGGAAGCAAAGTGGACGTATCCTTGTCAGGCTGGAGGCCTGCAACCAGTAGACAGCCTCGGCGTTTGGTGCTGGGCTCATTACTGTTTGTTATCTGTATAAAAGATTTGGATGTAAATGTACAAGGCAAGATTAGTAAGTTTGATAACAACACTAAAATAGGCGATAGAAGCGTATCAGAAATTGCTGCAGGACTTTGATCAGCTGGGTAAGCCAGCCGAAAAATGGAAATTGGACTGTAATATAGATAAGTGTGAGATCTTGCATTTGGAAAGTCAAAGCAAAGTAAGATTTTTTATGGTGAATGATAGGGCCTCGGGGAGGGTAGTGGAACAGAGGGATCTTGGAGTTCGTGTTTCACTGAAATTGGATTCACAGATAGGTAGGGCAGTGAAGAAACGTTTTGGCACAGTGACCTTCATCAGTCAGAGCATTGAGTATGGAAGGTGGAAAGTTATGTTGCATTTATTCAACACATTGACAAGGCCGCACTTGTCATATAATACTCAGTTTGGCTCACCATATCATACGAAGAATATTATTAAACTGGAAAGTGAGCAGAAGAAATTTACAAGAAAATCGCCTGGACTCAACGCTCTGAATTCTAGCGAGAATTTGATCAAGATAGTATGTATTGTTTAAAGAGTCGGAGACAGAAAGTGGATGTTGTAGAAGTGTATAAGGTCGCTAGAGATATGGATAGAGTGAAGGCACTCAGTCTTTTTTCTCAGGGTTGGGGAATTGAAGACTGAACAACAGCAGTTTATGAATAGAGAACAAAGCATCAAAGTGAACCTGAGGAGTCATTTTTTTTTCCAAAGAGGGTTGGACACATATGGAATGAGCTGCCAGTGGAAATGGTTCTGGCCGTTGCGTTATTAAAATTTAAGAGGCGTTTGGACAAGAACATGAATAGAAAGTTTAGAAGGATATGAGCCAAATGCCTGTAAATAGCATTAGAATGGATGGACATTTTCATCGGCACAGGACAAGGTTGGGACAAATGGTCCATCTCTGTGCTGTGAGACTCTATGTTTTTATGACTCTCTAACAGTTAAAAAAAAAACTTGAACTATGACTAACACCTTTGTTGTCCAAAAGGATAATTAGAATTTTCTGGGACCACTTTTCTCCGTCTTGTTGTTCAAATATTCATTTTATAAAAAGCTCATCTTGACATATACATCTTCACCAGCAATATATTTGAACACTCGACTTGTACACATTTTTTCATACCTTGCAACAAGTAAATAAATCAATTGGCTGATCTTGTCAAAAGTAGAAACCGTGAATTAAAATCAGCACGTTGTTAAATCAGTATGAGGAAACACTGCAGTCACCGAATATATGTAATCATACACTTCACATGACATAGAATGTTAGTGGCAAATATAAAACATACCAGGTCGTTGGTATGCTCGTTGAGATATTGGGTTTGTTTTCAGAAGTTTCGTCACCATGATAGGTAAAGTGATGAGTGAGTTTCTGGTAAAGTGTTGGTGTTGTGTCCCGTTTACTTTTTATGTGCCTTGGATTGTTGTCGTTGGTGATATTATTCTGTATCTGAGAGGTTAGGAAATGGGTTCCAATTTCAAATATTTGTTAATGAACTTCCATTTTGAATGTCAGGCCAATACCACTTTTCATCTGCGTGTATGGATACCAGTAATAGTTCGTTTTTCTTATTATCTTTATCAAACACGATAAACTAGAAGAAACCCACAGCCTCATTCAACCAGCTTAAAATTCACCAAATATGAAGAGACTAATAATTGATTCTCCTTCTTGCACGTCTTGACACAATCATTTACAGGAAAGCCATAGGCATTGAAAGCATACTTAACTACAGAAACAACCATCCCGAGTACACAGCTACAACAGGACACTTTTTAACGAGCCACAACATACTGCAGCACACCGCAACTATAAGAAGCAGAGGATAAACACCTATCAAACATATTTAGGAACAATGGCTTTCCAGGAAGCACAATCCAGCAAAGCATTTGCATAAACAGGATGACACAACATGCCCATAGAACCGAAAAATACATAAAAGAACAATTCAGAGATTACTAACAAAGTATACCAGCAACTGGGCATCGTGATAGCCCTCAAAATGTTACCACATTAAAACAAATACTGATGAACTTAAATGTACCCATAGCCACAGCCACAAAAACTAACGTAATATATAAAATACTCAGCATGGACTGCAAAAGGCATTGTATTTGACAAACGGGCAAGAAACTAACGAACAGGATGAGCGCCCACAGCCAGAAAAAGACGTAACCAACGATCACTGGCATCCCCATATGCACCGATGAAGGGGGGTTCCAAATCGACAGGGACAATGCATCTATCCTGGGACAGGCCAAAGAAAGAGACATGAGGGAATTCATGAGGCCAAACAAAGATATATATGTAGTAGGTTTTGCTGGAGACAAATGGATAATGTTGCCTAGAATGGTGACAAAATATCTGAAGTCAAACCAACTAGCTCAACAAGGAATTCGACAACCTAATCCACAATGTACGCAACATATTTTCTTCAAGATCTCATAAAACACACCGTCTTTAGTGTGATGTATTTCCTAGACCCTATTTTCCCTATTTTTGAAAGAGTAATTGTGATGGAAAGTCAGCAAACATAAGAGGGATTTTGGAATAATACAAAAGAAAGAGAATACTGGGATGGTTAAGTCGGTATCAGTAAGAGGCTGTTCTGCAATGAATTTACTCTAAGCAAACTTACACAACTGTTGCAATAGGGCTGTATGATTAAAATAAGTCAGTGCTGTGATAGAAAATGAAAATGTGCTCGAGGCTCCAACTAGAACAAGATAACAATTAATCCAACAAAAAAGCAACAATATGTACGTAACTTTCACAAGATTCAGGGTTTATGGGTAGCTAAATAATTGGATGATGGGCTAAATCATGTTGTAATAAGAAACGTAACATTTCCAAATTCATTTATTGCACTTCATGAAATACAACCAGCTTCAAAGCATGTGGAGGATACAAAAAAGTCTATGTTGTCTGATTATGCATAACCAATTGGAAATGTTCATCTCTGGTCAAGAGACAGAATGACTACAATTCTGTATTGATTTGGCAACATAATGACACATGAATTAGAATATAGGGATATCTTAATGGAATTACTGTCGTCAAATATGTATTAATTATTAATTATTTTGATATTACTCCTTAAGTGATAGGATATGGACGATGAGTAATATTGCATATATCACCTCACGCACATATAATTAATTTGTTGCAGACACAAGAACATGCATTCAGACCATTCTTCACTGAAATTAGAGTTTGTAATGCGCCCGGATTCTCTTTACATTATAGAAGAAAGAGAAGCAATGATCTCTGCCAAATGTGCGATCATGATTATAACAGAAATCCTAGCAACAATAATAATACTACTAATAATTGCAACAACAATAATAGCAATAATAAAATATATTTCATTACAGTCGACACTTTGCTTGGAAAGGAGAAAGGTAAATTATGTTCTCGACAGATGAAATCATTTGTGTAGGTTGCAGTATTAATGATTGAGATAAAAGCAAGCCAAAATAAACAATTCAAGCGCGGATGGATGTCAGTGCATAGAAGAAGAATGATTTTATGTTCGGAGCTAGGTGTTCTTGGTCCTGTTGTTCGAATATTCATTAAAAATAGATCATCTCCAAATATATAATTTGTTCAATCCTTGTAATGGTGGTATTAAAATACGACTCTGAAAATAATTCATTTGTCTGCCGTGGATTAAAGTAATGAGGTGTGGTTCCATTAATGCATAGAACATTTCATAGTACTTTGGATGCTGTTCATTTGTGTCACGCTTTGAACGAAGTGTTCCATCTTTCAGGTAAATAATTAGATATTTGAAATTTGTTAAACTATTTCATCTGATTTTGAGTTGTCAGAGTTTGACATCGTTTGCACAGCAAGAGTTCAAATGAGGATTACTTGAGTACATGTAAGGTTTATTTTCGTGGGCACACCGGCAAAACACTTAGTTGCAATAGTGTGTAAGACTCATTAAGATACAACTTTTGTAGTTGTGTCTCTGAATGGGTAAAATCATTCTACTTGTCTGCATGACCTTCTTCTGAAAGCATGCTATGTTCCTTGACAAATATAAGATGCTCTTACAATTCGCCACACCAAGTTTACATTGAAATTCACTGACAATATATGTGCCCTCCTTAAGTACGTACTTAGATAAAAGTGGAAACTGCAGAAATATTTTTTTTAAAAAGGGACGTTTAAAGATAATGGAATACTTGTATTTTTGTTGACATACTGCGAGTGTGTGTTTGTGTATATTTTGCTTGCTTTACACATCTACATAAATAAATATATATGTGCACACACACTCACATAAACATCATAAAATGAAGTATTATGTATAGTGAAGATATAAGCATATGAACAATGCATTGTGAATGCACAATCCTAGAAATAAATGTGTTCAAATGACTCAGTGGTCTGTGAGTTGAGCACGTTGCAAAATTATCAAAGTGTGGCCAGAGTTAACCAGGAACATACTAAAGCATCAGATTAAAGAACAAATAAGCATCTAGAAATTATGTTTTTCGATATTGGTCCATTGAAAAATTGTTAACTTACTAAGTACAAGGACAGAGACAAGAATAAAAAAAGATGTACAACACATTTCTTGCCGAAATTTCCTTTTGAATAACGTATTAATACAGTGTGTGCTGGGATCCAAATGTGAATGGTGAGCCTGACTACTCGTGAGCTTTGTTATGTTCTGTAAAGGAGCCAGTTTAAATAATGAGTTCGGCGAAAATGAGGAGGAAGCTTTAACATAAAATAATATTACTCTTGAAATGATGAGGAGAAATCGAGGTAGGAACATGCAATGAGTAGTTCAACAAGAGTTTTGAAAATATTAACAAGATTAGATACAATAAAATTGACCAATAAGGGAAATAAGCGCTTTGGTTATACAAAATAAGAAGATGCACATAAACAGCTGTTCACTGCATGATTATCTGAACTATCAGATGTTCAAAAATAAAAATGCAGGTACTATCCTTGTAAAAACAAGTTCTGATGCCTCATATAAATTTTCATCTAAAACTTTTGAGAACTTTTCATAGAAAAATGTTATAATACTGAATTTACGTAGAAAAATGTCTGTTCTGAATGAGATAAAATATGTTGTCAAGACAGAAACAGAAATAGATTATGTCAGAATTGTCCTCTGACCGCACAATTTTGGGAAATCTTTCATCAATGGAGCAGTGCGAGCTTAGCTGTAAACTTTTAAAACAAAAGACGTTTTCAGGATGCAGAAGTATAAAATGATGCACTTTGCTAGAAGGCTGATGAAACCGTAATCCAATGCGTAAAATAAATGATGAAAGATGGGAAGGTGCTGATTTTAAAAAGAAACACATAGAGATATAAAAGCAATGACGAAATTTATTGTTCAATGATTTATGCAACAGTTGCACTTTACCCGAATGCAAATGGATTAGAATAAACATTAATTAAATGATCTTCATGTAAACTCTTTTCCAACGAAGTTGACATAGACAGCGAGCTTTCAGTATGTGCAGAGGAAATTTAAAGAAATGGTAAGCACACAGTATGTAATATGCATGCAAAAATTGATTGCAGGAAGTTACAAAATGTCCTGTAGCAATTTAACAAGCCCGGGTGTGGCTTTTAAGGAGCATGTAAAGGAGATAAAAGCCGTTCCGCTGGTTGGTTGTAGATGTAGAGATTCGTTGCTAGATTGTTCTTTATTTTATTGTAGGAGTGATCAAGAGATCTTGGAACTCAAATGACCATGAGTTTGTAATTCGGAATTGAGTATGCTTGGAAAATACCAGGCAGGAAAATTATACAAATGAAAGCGAATAAATTGTATCAATTAGCAACTGATGTTAATTAAGCAAGTGTCAAGCAGTTCTATATAGAAGATAACATCCTACACACAAAAAGAGAGACAAACTCGGGTGAGTAAAATTGATTGATACTAGCAATTGTGTGCAGCTGCAGTAGTAACTTCATCGGGGAAAGCATGTCTTAAAATTGAGCTTTCCTTCCCAGAGAACCGGAATTTGAAGAAAGCCTTGGAAGCCAAAGGTGAGAAATATATCAGGAAAACCCTCCTTGATCATACAGCTTGCAATGCCATGAATAAGATTTCAATGATCAGAGAGTCATTGGACACTGCAATATTGGTTCTAGATATTTAGTAACTCTGAAATCAGTGACAGTAGCGAACGAAAGTTCATACTGCTCATTTCTTTCAATCTACACATCTCTGAATCCACTCATTAAGTTTGAGAATTTCAGAGAATTACAACAGTCCAGATTAATAATCATCTATTTCCTGGAGAAGGATAAACTGATCCAACATGTATCATGTTGGGTCATCTATTTCTGAATTCATTGCTGAACACTGCAACATATTCATTCTGACTCTAATTCGACCATACTTTGAAAATAACCGATAACAATATCCCCAGGGATTCTTCTCATTCCAAAGATAATAATTTTCCTCATCACCACTACAAACCAGATGGTCCAGCACAATCAATCGATCACAAGCGCTGGAGGGACAGTGTTCATGCTTGCTACTCTCGTCCCCTGTGAACTGAGACAGGCTTTTCATCTTCTAACTGTGCACATTCACAATCAAGCCACAGGAGAAAAGATACAACAACGATTGCTGAGCTGCAGTTTTCTCTCTTCCACCGCACTGACAACTTATCACCTTGTCCACACAAATTATTGGCAAAGCATATAACTCAAGAATTGCTCACGAGTCATTCAGCCAACTAAATGCACACTATACTTTTACAATCAATCTCCTACAGTAGCCTTCAAATCTTCTAGTCTTTTAAAATGCAGATTCGAATACACAGACTACTGTGATAAAGGGGTTTCACAGTAGGACTTGTAGATTTTTCGTAATACTTTTTTTATTGGGATACTGGAAACGAATCAAAACGTTAAGCCACCTACTAATATGTAGTAAATATTCACCTGTTTTGATTCTGACACTGACTGAATAATGAGTTGATTGAGATATGGGACATATGGAATTCTATTATGAGCTTTTCATTGCTCATGATATGACTTTTGGTAACCTCACTGTCAGAAATTTCGAACATAAGTATTTATTTGGTACACTCTTAATGAGCTAAGTCATTAATCATTATTGGTATCCTTTCCTGTATTCTTCAAAACACTGTCACATGTATATAGTGGGCTAATACTAGCTTAAAAAATTGAAAGTCTGAAAACAATGTAATCAAACTGATCTTCTTAGGACTGTCATAAAACGAATGTCATTACAAATTGATGTAGCATACCATAAGTGGAGTTATGCTTATATAGACAGGAATCCAGATTTCTATTTATATGCACTTGTTTCTGCAAATCACAGTTTAGACTATAAACCCTCATCATCGTCTTTAAAGTGTGATTCCATCGTTCTCACGCTTACTGTGAATGTGGAGGTCACGCAGTAGATTTTAATTGTTTTATTCCTAAATTGTCCAGAAATTATCTGAATAATCTTGGTTTCAAATTTGGCACTTAATCTGATTATATCTCTGTAGTTAGTCCATATCTAGTGAGAAAAAGGGTAATTCCTCTGCAATCCTTTCAATGTTGATATTGCATAATGGAATGGACTCTGGAAATGTCATTGACACATCAGCTGGGATCCGATGAAATCAAATCAGACTCATCCAAAATGTTTTTCAAATGCAGCAATAGGTATTACAGACGTGAGTTAATTTGCTAACTGTGGTTTCCAAATTACCGGACAGTTACGAAATGTCAGTCAAATTTGAGCAACATCCTTCTGCACTGCAGGGAACTTTGTTTTTTAATATTCTTAGCTTGTGTTTTTCTCACTATTAAGTGACCCTCTAGAAGTGACTTATGCGCCACTTGCAACACTTCCTTTCTGTACATCACTGGCAATATGACTTGATGAGGTTCTGCCCATTTCTCATCAGCATGAATATGTGATGCAATGCATTTCCGCATTAAAAAAATAAAATCAAACCAGTCAGGGATAGATTCGGATTATTATTTTTTGTATGTGAGCTGTTTGATAGAAATGCTTTAAACTTTCATCTTTCTGCTGTAATTCTGATAATGCATCTGAGCGAAGTATGTCATCTATCTGCTCTAGGTTTGTGTCAACCATCTGATCAAACACGGTCTCTGCTAATTCCACCACAAATTTCTTATCTATTTTCCTTGATGTCTTGTGTTTCAGCAGGTCACTTTGTGACCTAGTTACTACAGCAGTCAGGAAAAATTCCAGGATATGTGTCCTGCAATAATTCAGATGCGTGAATTTCCAGAGTCTTTTCATCAAGTAGGTAGCACACCTACCTGTGAACCAGCTCTATCATTAGCAAAGACAAATTATTGTGGAGCTGAGAGTTCCTCAGTAATTCTCCCACGACTTCTCCACTCTTTACTGGAATTTCTTATTTCAGTTAATTAAGACCTTATTTTCTCTTCGTCAAGTCCCGTTATTGACACCTTTTCTGGCAGCGATATTTCAGTCATACATATCTTCTCATCTTACAACATCCCAGATTAGTGATGATGGGTAGTGCCGAGTTGGAGGTTTGGGACACGGATAATGTCGGGGATGTCTGAGGAGAAATGAAGGGTGGCACGGTGGCGCAGAGGTGAGCACTGCTGCCTCACACCGCCAAGAATCCGGATTAAATTCCTGCCTCGGGCAACATTCATGTGGATTGTCCTCGTGTCTGCGTGCTCCGGTTTCCTGCCACAGATGTGTAGATTCCCTGTAGTGCATTAGTCAGGGGTAAATGTCGGCGACTAGGTCTGTCTGGGTTGCTCTTCAGAGGGTCTGCGTGGACTTGTTGGGCTAAATGGCCTGTTTTCACACTGTATGGTATCTAATTATTAAAGTGTCCTGTGTCTCTGAATATTGCAACCTGTTTTCATGGGTGGCATGGTGGCATAGTAGTTAGCACTGCTGCCTCACAGCGCCAGAAATCCGGGTTCATTTCCCGCCTCAGGCGAGTGACTGTGTGGAGTTTGCATATTCAATCTGTGTGGGTGTGCTCCGGTTTCCTCCCACAATCCAAAAATGTGCAGGTCAGGTGAATTGGCCGTGCTAAATTGCCCATAGTGCTGGATGCAGGGGTAAACATAGGGGGAATGGGTCTGCGTGGAGGTACTTCGGCGGATCGATGTGGACTTGTTGGACAGAGGACCTGTTTCCACACTGTAAGTAATCTAACCTTTATTTGCTGTTCTTGGCGTATGTGAGTAAGATTTACCTTCGCAGATATTTGTTTTGAAAAGTTCTGGCATTGCCAAATTAGCAAACCTCTGACCAGGTTGCACTCTTATGTTGTTGCTTTCTTGCCTACATTATGCTTTCCATTACCACTCCAACAAAATTTCCTGACTTATTCTGTTTACCTACATACGACTTCGCATTGCTTTCCCTAACCAGTCAAAACTATGATTTCATGTGGCACACTTTATTGCAACGAAAATACCAGAGTTGTTTTAACTTCGCTTTCTCTTTCAATGATTTCATTTTTTTCCCATGTGGTAATATATTAATATGCTCTTCATAGTCATCTACTTTTATCTTTCCACATGAGGGTTTCTCTTCGCCCTAATTTCTCACCCTCACGGATTGAAATTAATTTTGGAAGCCAAATTTTGATTGAGCAACGATTTAATATTTATCAGCCATTTCAACTGCTCAGATTGTTGCTTTAACGCTCTGTTCTTTCACATAAGCTCTCATGCTTCCAGAAGTGGTTTTAGTTTATGTATTTTATTTAAAAGAAGCTCATCCAAAGTAAACGACTCTCTAATAGTCCTATAGCTTTGCTTTATGTTTAATGACCTTACCCAACTATCAAAATTACTTTGTTTGATCGTTTCGATTTCTGTGTAGGTGAGACCAGGGTGCCGCCTTAGATTGAGGAATCATTGTCTGTACGCTTCTGGTACAAAGTCAAATACACTTATTACGGCTTTCTTCACATCCTCGTGAACCCCAGATATATCCTCTGATATTACATAGAAATATAGAACATAGAACATAGAACAGTACAGCACAGAACAGGCCGTTCAGCCCACGATATAGTGCTAAACATTGATCCTCATGTAAGGTAAACCTAATGTGCAAATTTCTGTGGCCATATGCATGGCCAGCAGACTCTTAAATATCCCCAATGACCTCACTTCCACAACTGCTGCTGGCAACGCATTCCATGTTCTCACAACTTTCTGCGTAAAGAACCCGCCTCTGACATCCCCTCTATTCTTTCTACCACAAAGCTTAAAGCTATGACTGCTCGTGTTAACAATTTCTGCCCAAGGAAAATGTATCTGGCTATCAACTCTATCTATGTCTCTCATTATCTTGTACACCTCAATTAGGTCCCCTTTCTTCCTTCTATTTTTCCAATGAAAAATGTCCAAGCTCAGTCAACTTCTCTTCTAAAGATAAGCCCTCCATTCCAGTCAGCATCCTGGTAAACCTCCTCTGAACCCTCTCAAAAGCCTCCACATCTTTCCTATAATAGGGCCACTAGAACTGGACACAGTATTTCAAGTGCAGTCTAACCAAAGATTTATGGAGCTCCAACAAGATCTCCTGGCAATTCAACTCAATCCCCCTGTTAATGAAAGCCAAAAAACCATATGCTTTCTTAACAACCCAGTCCACGTGGGTGGCAATTTTACGGGATCTCTGTACCTGCATATCAAGGTCCTGTTGTTCCTCCACACTGCCAAATATCCTGTATTTAATCCTGTACTCAATTTACAAGTTCGACTTCCAAAATGCATCACTTCGCATTTCTCCAGCTTGAACTTCACCTGCCACCTCTCAGCATCCTGTCAATATCACGCTGCAGCCGACAACAGTCCTCTATACTGTCAACGACACCTCCAACCTTAGTGTCGTCTGTAAACTTGCTGATCCATCCTTCAATCTCCTCATCCAAGTCATTAATAAAAATTACAAAGAGTAGAGGCCCAAGAACAGATCCCTGTGGAGCACCACTCACCACTGACTTCCAGGCAGAATAATTTCCTTCCACTACCACTCGCTGTCTTCTGTCGAAAAGCCAATTCTGGTTCCAGGCAGCTAAACTTCCCTGTATCCCATTCCCCCTGACCTTCTGAAAGAGCCTACCATGGGGAATCTAATCAAATACCTTGCTGAAGTCCATATACACCACATCCACTGCTCAACCATCATCAACGTGTCTCGTAACATTCTCAAAGAACTCAATAAGCTTTGCGAGGCATGAGCTGCCCCTCACAAAGTTGTGCTAACTGCATTTAATCAAGCCATGCTCTTCCAGATGGTCATAAATCCTCTCCCTCAGAATCCTTTCAAACAAATTGCAGACAACAGACATGAGACTGACTGGTCTGTAATTGCCAGGGATTTCCCTATTTCCTTTCTTGAAGAGAGGAATTACATTTGCCTCCCTCCAGTCCTCAGGTACGACTGCGGTGGAGAGCGAGGATACAAAGATCTCCTCAAGCGGCGAAGTAATCACGTTTCTCGCTTCCCAAAGCAGCCGAGGGCAAATCTGGTCTGGCCCTGGCGACTTGTCAACCTTAATGTTTGTCAAAATTTTCAGCACAACAGCTTCCTCAATCTCTATCCATTCCAGCATGCTTACCTGCATCTCAATGGTTTCATTCACTGCAAGGTCCATTTCTTTAGTAAAGACAGAAGCAAAAAACTCATTTTGGACTTCCCCCACCTCCTCAGACTGTATACACAAGTTCCCTATGCTACCCCTGATCGGCCCTACTCTTTCTTTGGTCATTCTCTTATTCCTTACTTACGTGCAATATGCCTTTGGATTCTCCCTAATCCTTCCTGCCAAGCCTTTTTTGTGCACCCTCCTGGCTCTACTCAGACCATTTTTGAGTTCCTTCCTTGCGTGCCTGTAATGCTCTAGAGCTAAGCAAGACCCTTCCTTCCTCCACCTTGTGTAAGCCACCTGCTTTCTTTTGACAAGAAACTCCTCCACTCTCGTCATCCAAGGTTCCTATATATTACCCCTTCTTGCCTGTCTCAGAGAAACGCATTTATGCATCATTCGCAACAACTGATCCTTAAACAGTCTCCACATGTCTATAGTGACCTTTCTATTGGTCCATTGATATTGTTGCGATAACCTCATTAGCTCTATTGTTTTATTTGGATAAATGAAACCCACATTGTCACAGGTCACGGCAATTGTTTAGACACTTTTTCAATTATGGAGCAAAAAGCTTCCATATCCTTCTCGTCAAATTTAGGCAATGCTAAAATACATTTAAACAGTTTCTCAACAGGCCTTTGGTTACCATGCGTTCACTCATCCTCACTGTCTTCCTCACTGCACTTGGCTTCAGCCTTCGTCTGCATCCTTTCAAGCTGACTTTCCTGTTTAAATGCCAATTTGTCAAGTTCAAACTCCGGCTTTTTCTTATGGTCTTCTCTCTCATTTTTTCTCTCTTCTCTCTCCGTCACTTTTGCCTTCTCTTTTTCATTTTCTTCCACTAATGCGATTTCTTTTTCACATTCCTCTGCTTTGAACTGCAATTCAAACAATTTCATTGCTTTTGTCCTTTCGTTGTCTTTTGTTTCTAATTCAAGTTGATTTATTTCAAACTGAATTTTCACCATTGGTAAAGATTCTGCTGGCATTTCCAACATATTCAAATGCTGAGCTATTGCAGCAATTATCTGTCAGTTCCTCACTGAATGGAGCAAATGCAATTAAAACGTGTCTGCTAATTCCAGAGTCTGGCCTTAATCACCTTCTACAAAACTTGCAAGTCACTTCTTCCACCCCCAGAAACCTCTTGGTGGATGAAAAAAGCCACTGCTCTCCCAGGCACTGCTTAAACTATGCGATTTCAACACCCAGAACAAAAGAGTCTCACACCTTCCATCGCTGCCTTCGAATCCATCAACCCTAATCACAACGTGGAATGACAGAATTCCCGGGGGCATCTCCAATCCATTATGGACCATATTAGACTTCATCAAAACATTTCAATGAAGTAGCCAAGTCCCTACCTTTGCCAATTGGTTTTAGCAGTTTTTATGCAAATATTCCAGGAGGGATGCAGCTGGTCCAACCAGTTAGCTTTAACCAAAACAGAATCTAATGACAAGAATGTCGACTGAAATACAACAAAAGGTAATATAATAGAGAATAAGTTAACTTATCCGAAAACCAAACGGATTATCCCCAATTACGGTGCTGTTTCAAATACTTGCAACGATCCCATTAAACATCCTTGGCACAAAAGGTAAAAGCACACACAGGATTTTACAGTAGAGAAGTCAGAGAGAATCAGCGTGATCTTGCCTCTTTGCATCAGCGTTTACAACCGCCTGACTGCTTTCTGTGTAGAGCCAGACTGCTAAAAGGACAACAAATAAAAACAACAAAGCTCAGCCTAGACAACAGGCCACTACCCTTGTAAGTTGATCTTTTTTAACTTGAGTGTTTTTTGCTTGAGTCAGTATCTGTTGTCTATAATCAAACGGGCCCGAAAATCCTTCAACTTAGACTTTTTGAAGTCTGTATCTTTTACGAAGTCTCTGAAAACAAAACAAGGACAATATAATATGATATAAGTGTTTCTCTACATATTCAGAAATGTTTAATTCAAACTCTTATAAAATCTATTTTGTAATGACTCTATTAATACCTACTTTTAGAACCAGGGACCTTAATGAAAGGATATGGTAAGTTGTGTTATACAGTATGGGCGCCATAAAATTTTTAAAAAAAGACTACTGATGTGTGCAGCAATGATATGCACACAAGTACATCCCTCATTCAAGTAGATAGAAACATTGAAGATTTGGACATATAACAGAGACGGAGACATTTTGGGGGGAGTATTAATATGTTTGTACATTGTTGTACGTTGTTGTCAACAGCGAAATCCTCTTTGACTTGAACGTATTGCTTGCAATTCCACAGCTGAATATAAACCTTATCAGTCTTACAATCCTTCTCTGACATTTGCATAATTGTTGTCACGCTGTCAATTACATCTCGGAATACTCCAGTAAATGGCAAGTAACGTTTTTTCGCAAAAAGTTTTTTTGATCACCTTCCACGCAATTATACTGATATGAATATCGTCATATCGTCTTCTGTCTCATTTTTTAACAGAATCAGAACTCAACAAATGCAAGAAAGGTATTAAGAAGTCTAAACTATCAATTTCGATAGTTCGTCAGATCGTATGTTTCATATTTTAAATTGTGCCCAATTTTGACTTAACAATGATTAAACTGAAGGTTTCATAGTGTTCAAAATGCTGTTTAGTTGTAAATTGCAAATAACTGAAGAACTGCGTGAATGAATGATTTAATTCATGAGCAAACATGCAAATAGGTAAAAAAAATCAAATTAAACAAGGTAACTAAATAAAAACGTGTGTGACTGACAAATATACATTAGAGTCCAGAATAAAATGAAATGAAACAATTTTCCATTATTCAATACACCGTTGAGGGATGAAACTTCATGACATAACTTTTTTCACGGGATCAGAGCTTCAATATATTGAGAAACATTTCCAATTTTGCATAAGGCAGTTAAGATTCAAATCCTTGTAAGTAAAGCAGTTTTTGTTTTGTAAAGGTTGATTAGTAAACTGGCGATCATTGACTCATACAGCATGGAGACAGACCCTTCGGTACAACCAGTCCATGCCAAAAACAATCCCACC